>NW_027196907.1:0-74441 GCF_038502225.1 Cherax quadricarinatus | reverse complement strand
ATGTGGAAGAGCTGATGTGTAGTGTATGTGGAAGAGCTAATGTGTAGTGTATGTGGAAGAGCTAATGTGTAGTGTATGTAGACGGGTCCAGATCTCTGAAATAACTGTCAGATTAGTGCTGATAATAAGAGATCATGAGACGCTGTGTTAACAAGATCAAGGACTGACCACCTCCAGATCATGAGACGCGGTGTTAACAAGATCAAGGACTGACCACCTCCAGATCATGAGACGCGGTGTTAACAAGATCAAGGACTGACCACCTCCAGATCATGAGACGCGGTGTTAACAAGATCAAGGACTGACCACCTCCAGATCATGAGACGCGGTGTTAACAAGATCAAGGACTGACCACCTCCAGATCATGAGACGCTGTGTTAACAAGATCAAGGACTGACCACCTCCAGATCATGAGACGCGGTGTTAACAAGATCAAGGACTGACCACCTCCAGATCATGAGACGCGGTGTTAACAAGATCAAGGACTGACCACCTCCAGATCATGAGACGCGGTGTTAACAAGATCAAGGACTGACCACCTCCAGATCATGAGACGCGGTGTTAACAAGATCAAGGACTGACCACCTCCAGATCATGAGACGCGGTGTTAACAAGATCAAGGACTGACCACCTCCAGATCATGAGACGCGGTGTTAACAAGATCAAGGACTGACCACCTCCAGGATACTAACAGTGTGTTCTCGCCTCCCACTGTGTTGTAATTCTCTCACAACAGGTAATGTAACTATTAATTGATCAATATTAGTTGCCAGATAGGGAGGTGTTAGGATATCGCAAACACCATAATTTGGTAAAATATATTTCTTTTTATAAAGTATAAACTTTTATAGAGCAAATATATTTTTAGGTGTCACGTAGATCGATGGGTAACGCACTAAGGCACTAAGGTCAGGGGATTAAATCCCAGGTACAGCTGAAAAATGTTAGGACGTGTTACCATAAGACTCCTGCTGTCCCTATTGACCCTGGAGTATACCTGGAGAGGGTTTCGGGGGTCAGCGCCCCCGCGGCTCGGTCTGAGACCAGGCTTCGTGGTGGATAATGGTCTAATCAACTAGGCTGTTACTACTGGCCGCACGCAAACTGACGTACGAACAAGAGCCTGGCAGGTCAGATACTGACTTAAAGTGTCTGTCCAGTGCCTTCTTGAAGACAGCCAGGGATCTAATGCCAATCCCCTTTATGTATGCTGGGGGTCAATTGAACAGTCTTGGGCCCCGGACACTTATTGTGTTGTCTCTCAGTGTACTCGTGGCACCCCTACTTTTCATCGGGGGAATGTTGCATCTTCTGCCGAGTCTTTTGCTTTCATAGGGAGTGATTTTCGTGTGCAGGTTTGGTACTAATCCCTCTAGGATTATCCAAGTGATTATTATCATATATCTCTCTCTCCTGGGTTCCAGGGAATACAAATCGAGGGACTTCAACAGTTTCCAGTAATTTAGGTGTCTTATCGTATTTATGTCAGGTCAGCAATGTCGCCAGCCTTGAAGGAGGCCGTTAGTGTACAGCAGTATTCCAGCTTAGAGAGAACAAGCGATTTGAAGAGAATCATCATGGGCTTGGCATCTCTAGTTTTGAAGGTTCTCATTATCCATCCTATCATTTTCCTAGCAGACGCGGTAGGTACATTGTTGTGGTCTTTGAAGGTGAGATCCTTCACATTACGTTTTCGCTCTATTGCATGGTTAGAATTTGTTGTATACTCTGATACAGTTTAAATTTCCTCAAGCTTTCCATATCTGAGTAGTTGAAATTTCATTGAACTTCACATTGTTTTGAGTGGCCCATTTGAAGATTTACTTGATGTCCGCTTGGAGTCTCGCGTTGTCTTCGATGGAGGTCACTGTCATGGTAATCCGGGTGTCATCCGCAAAGGAAGACACGAAGCTATGGCTTACATCTCTGTATATGTCAGATATGAGGATGAGGAATAGGATGGGAGCGAGTACTGTGCCTTGTGGAATAGAGCTTTTCATCGTTGCTGCCTAGGACTTTATTCTGTTTACTATTACTCTTTATGTTCTATTTGTCAGGAAGTTATAGATCCATCTACCAACTTCTCCTGTCATTCCTTTACCATGTATTTTGTGTGTTATTACACAATGGTCACTCTTGTCGAAGGTTTTTGTCAAGTCTGTGCATATCATCCAGGACCTTGTCATAGTGGTCCAGTAGCTGGGACAGGCAGGAGCGACCTGCTCAGGGTTGTGTAATTTGTGGGTATCTAGGTGCTTGGTGATCTTGCATCTTAGAACCCTTTCAAAGATTTTTATGATATGGGATGTCAGTACAATGGATACCTGGGTTGTTAGTCGACTGGTGTGGGTTGCATCCTGGGACGAAGTTTACTTAATTTGCCCAAAATTCTCTTCATAACAAGCAATGTTCTGTAAAAGAGTAGGTCACTGACGTCAGCTATGGTCTGCCTTGTTCATGTACTTGTAGAAATAATGATATAGTATAATTATTAATATTAGTCAGGTTCACAATAATTTTTCCTTTATATATACAATCCACAACCAAATTTAGTACAGCCAGTGTTACTTGTTTGGAATATTTTGTTTAATAACTTTAAGAATTATATGTTCAAGTAATTTGAGGTCCCGCTGTGTGAGTAGGGAAGCTGAGAAGTTGAGCATCGAGGGAGTGACAGTGTTGTGACCCACTCTTCCTAGAGTACCACCTGTCTCCCAAGGAACAACTTTGTTTGTTTTAGATGTGTCACAGTTCTCCTGAGTAATGTGTGTCAAATGTTAACTCAGGATTGTAACTATGATATTCATACACAAAATTTCTGACTCATTCATTATATACTCAATAATCATTTTTATTGTATGTACATGAAATGTCATTATATGTATATATATCCTGTAACTTCTATAACCACTTCCACCGCCGACAACATTGATCATGTAAAGTAAAAGGACACAAGTGCAACTAATGTGACATTTTACTGTGGCAATGTTTCGCTCTCCAGGAGCTTTGTCAAGCTCCTGGAGAGCGAAACGTTGTCACAATAAAATGTCACATTAGTTGCACTTGTGTCCTTTTACTTTACATATTGTCGGTAATTCTACCAACATTATTACAACATTGATCATGCTGCCTCAATCACCGTCTCCTACGTCTCCCAACCTGCTGTCACACCACCATTACACCTCTCCACTGCTCCTGTCGACTTTCAGTCACCTGCTACCACCACTGTAGATTCGCCCAATGAATCCACTCCAGAAGAAGAGGAAGATGGCGACGACTCCTGTAAACCCTCATGGGAAAACCTTACCTTCTACACTTCTTCAAATACTGCCACCATGACCTGTGCTGAACTCTACAAAAGCCTCGGTGCTGGAACAGTCAAGTACGCCTGTGAATTACCTCTTCATTTCACACTCACCCAAGTTCTTGAGCTCATCAGGCCTCTACATTTCACCTTTAAAATGTTTGAAAATGATTCCACTGCAAACCTGCCTCCTCACCTACTCCTATAATTCCCACCTGTGTGCTGCCCTCTGATGTGACTTAGCCTGCTGCCACCTACTCAAGATTCAAGACTTCAACTACCACAAGTTCGGTACAACAGTCCCTGCTATTCCTGTTCTCAAGTTTGTCCCACGATCGCCTCGCTGCTGGGTTAAGCTCTGGCTCTATTTCTACGACTAAGAACACTCCTCTCCTGAGCTATTCTTCGTCTGTCCCGTCTTCCCCGCTCATCCCACTGGCATCTTACCTGAACTTGTTCGTTCGTTCCTTTTCATTAGTGTGACTTTGTAAATGGTCCAAGTCGGACCGAAACGTTGTCGTAAGCTCCTCTCTTCTATGTGCCAGTTATTTGTATATAATATACAATAGCGTCAAAAACTAGAAAAGTGTGGAAGTATTTCCTGCAACAATCAAATGACGTGGCGCAGTGTCTTTTGTGCAAAAAAAGATTATTCACGAAAGGGATGTGGAAGTACATCTTTGAAGAACCATTTAAAATCAATGAGTAAAGAACAGTTTGAGAAACTAGAAGCAGAAGAAAAAGGCAGTCAAAGGTGAAACCAAAGACGGAAAAGACTCCTTCGCAAAAAAGTAAAGGCAGACTTAAAGCAAAGGAATAAGAACATAAGAACATAAGAAAGAAGGAACACTGCAACAGGCCTACTGACCCATGCGGAGCAGGTCCATGTCCCCACCGGATTAGCCCAATGATTCCCCCTCGGATTATCCCAATGATCCACCCAGTCTGGTCACCTCCACTCTAGGAAGGAGCACGGCACCAGACCCAGCAGCACAAGCTAGTCAGGTCCAACTCACACCCACCCACACCCTCTCACGTATTTGTCTAACCAATTTTTAAAACTACACAACATTTTAGCTTGAATAACTGCACTCGGGAGTTTGTTCCACTCATCCACAACTCTATTACCAAACCAGTGCTTTCCTATATCCTTCATGAATCTGATTTTTTCCAGCTTGAAACCATTGCTGCGAGTCCTGTCTTGGCTGGAAATTTTCAGCACGCTATTTACATCCCCTTTATTTATTCCTGTTTTCCATTTATACACCTCGATCATATCCCCCCTAATTCTACGCCTTTCGAGAGAGTGCAGATTCAGGGCCCTCAGTCTATCCTCATAGGGAAGATTTCTGATACATGGGATCAACTTTGTCATCCTCCTCTGTACGTTTTCCAGAGCATTTATATCCATTCTGTAATACGGTGACCAGAACTGAGCAGCATAGTCTAAATGAGGCCTAACCAAGGATATATAGAGTTGAAGAACAACCTGAGGACTTCTATTATTTATACTTCTAGATATGAAGCCAAGAATTCTGTTAGCTTTATTGCGAACACTAATGCACTGTTGTCTTGGTTTTAGATTACTGCTAACCAGAACTCCTAAATCCTTTTCACAATCAGTAGTATTAAGATCTACATTATTTAGTTTATATGTGGCATGGTTATTGTACTGTCCAACATTTAGAACTTTGCATTTATCAGTATTAAACTGCATCTGCCACTTCTCCGACCATTGCATCAGTCTATTCAAATCATCCTGGAGTGCTCTAGTGTCCTCACTAGAATGAATTGGACGGCCTATTTGGGTGTCATCAGCAAATTTGCTTATGTCGCTATTTATTCCCTCATCTATGTCGTTTATGTAAATTGTGAACAACAATGGGCCCAACACTGACCCCTGAGGAACACCGCTTGTGACGTGCCCCCATTCTGATTTCTCCCCATTTATGTAAACTCTCTGCTGCCTATTTGTCAACCATGCCTCTACCCAGGAAAAAATTTCTCCTCCTATTCCGTGTGCCTAAAGTTTCCTGAATAGCCTCTGGTGTGGAACTCTATCAAAAGCCTTACTGAAGTCCATATACACGATATCATATTCATTACCATGATCTACCTCCTCAAACACCTTAGTAAAAAAAAGTTATTAAATTTGTATGACAGGAACGCCCCTTTGTAAAACCGTGAGAGAATAGTTCCAGAGTGCAAAACTGTGGGATGATTCTAACCCTAAATCAAAGAAAGTGGATAAATGAGTGGCAGGAATGCTAGTTATGGATGATTTATCCTTCAGCCATGTTGAGGACATTGGTTCATGAGACTGATGGCTGAAGCTGCTCCACAATACAGGATAAAGCAGCGAAACTTTTATTCCTCATTGATATGCAATGATATGTACGAATCTGTTTTCAACAGTATAAAAGGAATAATTGATGAAGTGAAGCAGCACGACAAAATATCCATCACAAGTGACGTGTGGTCAGCACCTCAACAAATGTCTCTGTGTTGAGTTTAACACCACATACCATAAGTAAGGAATTTGAAAGATGCTTCTGTGCTCACTTGATTTATAACAACAAACAACTTCAGGCAGAGAAACTGTTATTCTTGAAGAAAAACTTTTCAATTATAAACTTTAATTATTAAGCAAATGCCAAGTGATTATGTAATAAAAGTATTATGTAATAAAAGTATTATGTAATAAAAGTATTTACCATATGGTAAAAGAAACAAAATCTGGAGTTTTATGAGTATCCTGCAAGATCCGCATCCGCATCCTATAGGATGTCAAGATGTGACATCCGCATCCGCAAAATAAGACATCCTAATACACATCCCCATCTGCAGATATCTAAATTTTCACATCCGATACATGGATAGCATTGCTCTCCACCCATCTGTCTGTCTGTCTGTCTGTCTGTCTCTCTCTCTCTCTCTCTCTCTCTCTCTCTTTCTCTCTCTCTCTCTCTCTCTCTTTCTCTCTCCCTCTCCCTGACCATGTGCCGGTCCCCATCTATCCCCATGTTCCATACTTAGTTATATATTAGTAACATTGATCTGTCTTAAAACAGACCAAGGTATAACATCGTTATTAATTCAGTGGCTTAAACTTTTCAAGAGGTAATATACCTTTTCGAAAACTGGAGTACTCATGGTGATGATGGGCGAGGACAGGTAGCTAAAGTTGCTACCTGTGTGATGACTTTCACTAACTACTGCCTCACTTTTACACAACCTTGATCATTCCATTCACTATCAGAGAATTAACTGTATATGCACTCGTAAACAGCACGCAGATTGTGGAGAATCTTGTTATCTAGTAGCAAAAATGCAGCAGTGTGAACATGCTGCACACACACTTCAGGTTCAACTGTGAACCCAAAGCTGACCATCGTGTATATAGTGTGGAACAACTTGCCACATGTCACCTGGTAAATTGACGCACTTGGCGTTATTCAGACTATTATAACCACGTCCTGTCAACTACTGTCGTGATACATCCCCTGATAGTTACTGTTGTAATACATCCTCAGGCAGTTACTGTTCTAAGATATCCCTTGATGGTTACTGTTATAATACATCCCCAGGTAGTTACTGTTGTAATACATCTCCTGGTAGTCACTGTTGTAATACATCCCATGGTAGTTACTGTTGTAATACATCCCATGGTAGTTACTGTTGTAATACATCCCATCTGTTGCATCCCCTACTGTTCTAAGATATCCCTTGATGGTTACTGTTATAATACATCCCCAGGTAGTTACTGTTGTAATACATTCCCTGGCAGTTACTGTTGTAACACATCCCCAGGTAGTTACTGTTGTAATACATCTCCTGGTAGTCACTGTTGTAATACATCCACTCGCAGTTACTTTTCCAATACATCCCCTGGTAGTTACTCTTGTAATGCAGCCCACGGTAGTTACTCTTGTAATACATCCCATGGTAGTTACTGTTGTAATACATCCCCTGGTAGTTACTGTTGTAATGCAGCCCATGGTAGTTACTGTTGTAATCCATCCCCTGGTAATTACTGTTGTAATTCAACCCTGGTAGTTACTGTTGTAACACATCCCCTGGTTTTAACTGTTGCAATACATCGCCTTATAGTTATTGTTGTAATTCATCTCCTGGTGGTTACTGTTGAAATACATCCCCAGGCGACTACTGTTGTAATACATCCACAGGGAGTTACTGTTGTAATACATCCCCTAGTAGTTACTGTTGTAATACATCCCCTGGTAATTACTGTTGTAACATATCCCCTGGTAGTTACTGTTGTAATACATCGCATGATGGTTACTGTTGTAATACATCACCAGGCGGCTACTGTTGAAATACATCTCCTGGTTGTTATTGTTGTAAAACAACGCATTGTAGTTACTGTAGTAATACATCACATGGTAGTTACTGTTTTAATTCAACCCCTGATAGTTTCTGTTGTAATACATCCACTGGTAGTTACTGTTGTAATACATCCCCTGGTAGGGACTGTTGTAATACATCCCTTCGTGGTTACTGTTGTGATACATCCCCTGTTAGTTTCTGTTATATTAAATCCCCTGGTAGTTACTCTTGTCATACATCCCGGCCTTCCACTGAGCGAGGTATCCGGTCTAGGACCAGCAGCTGGAGGGTCACCTTTTCACACCTAGGTGTTACTTCCGGTTTTGACCATGACCTCGCCCTCGAGACTACCTCACCCTTGACCCCCCCAACCAATACCCCCGCCCCACGACCCCCCCTTCGCGACCCCCGCCCCGCGCGCGCCGCCCGCGCGCCCGCCCGCGCGCCCGCCCGCGCCCCGCCCGCGCGCGCCGCCCGCCCGCCCGCGCGCCCGCGCCCTTCGCGAGCCCCGCCCGCGCCTTCTGCTGCGCCTTCTGCAGCGTCGTCCGGATCGCCCCCGCGCCTCGAATTTTTTTCCGATTTTTTTCGAATTTTTTTTGAATTTCATTTTCTTGTGCTCTCCATCTCCTCGGATCAAGGTTTTTGGATTCCCCCCTATGGGGTTTTTCGAAATTCTCCATCTCCTCAGATCAAATTTTTTGGGTACCCCTCCTTTCACCCCCATCCCCAAACAATTTCTCGAAATCAAATCAAGTCTCCATCTCCTTGGATCAAGTTTTTTTTCCTCGGGTACCCCTCCTTTCACCCCAAAAATTTCTCGACAATACCATGACTCCATCTCCTCGGATCAAGTTTTTTGGATCCCCCCCCTATGGGGTTTTCGAAATTCTCCATCTCCTTGGATCAAATTTTTGGGTTACCCCTCCCCCCATCCCAAAATTTCACCCCCCATCCCCAAAAATTTTTAAGGTCGATAATACAAGTTTTCGATAATACAAGTTTTTGGATTCCCCCCTATGGGGGTTTCGAATTTCTTATGATCAAGTCTCCACTTCCTTGGATCAAATTTTTGATTACCCCTCCCACTTTCACCCCCCCCCAACCCCAAAAATTTCTCGATAATACCAAGTTTTTTGGATTCCTCCCTATGGGGTTTTCGAAATTCTCCATCTCCTTGGATCAAGTTTTTTGGATTCCCCCCCTATGGGGTTTTCGAAATTCTCCTTGGATCAAGTTTTTTGGATTCCCCCCTATGGGGTTTTCGAAATTCCTCGGATCAAGTTTTTGGAATCCCCCCTCTGGGGGTAAGCATTCAAATGAACTCCTCCTATGGGGGCATGCTTACTACAGGTCTAATGAAGGGTGTTTACTCGGCGGTCAAGTTTTTGGAATCCCCCCTCTGGGTTAAGAAATGAACTCCTCCTATGTACAGGTCTAATGAAGGGTGTTTACTCGGCGGTCAGTGACGTCACGTGACCCAGCACACAGGTTGAATCTTGTCTACCCTTTTAATTAATAAGGGGACATAGCAGTGACGTCACGCGCACACAGGCTGAATCTTGTCGATCCTTTTAGTTCATTCAAGTTAATAAGGGGACACATCATAGTACATCAGAAAGGCACATTTTTTCGTTAATACCCACAATTTCTTTACAACACAAGTCTAGACATTTTTTAACTATTTCATCTCAGGTCACTCCCCACGAAGTAACCTCCTCCCCACCCTCCCAAACCCTCACACTCCAACCAACACCTCACAATTTTCACTCATAACCCCCAATTTTTCTCGTTTTAACCCTTTTAGTTCATTAAAGTTAATAAGGGGACACATGCATCAGAAAGTCACCACATCGCTTACATCCACTTTCGTTAAATTCACTACTCACAATTTTACATATTACGAAGTTAAATACGCACTTTTACTTTGAACATCTTCAAAACACTCTCATAAATCATTTGAATACTCACAAAAAATACCTTTATACATTTCCAAACAACACTGAAATACTCCAAAAACATCATTCGAACACCCCCAAATCACCTCTGAATACTCCCAGAACACCTTCATAAGTACTCTTGCACATCATTTGAACACCTTCATAAGTACTCTCTTAATCATTTGTACACCTTCAAAAAACACCTTTGAATACTCACATAAACACCCTTGAACACCTTCAAAACACCTTTGAATAACACCTTTGAACACTCAAAACACCTTTGAACACCTTCAAAACACCCTTGAACACCTTCAAAAACAACATTTGAACACACTTGAACACTTTTTGAACCATTTCCAAAACACTATTTGAGTACTCCCAAATAAGATTTGACATCTCTAATTTATCTGCACTTACACATTTCATTAAATTACAACTCATCCCCTCAGTCTCCAGACTAGGCATTTTCTCGTTTTTACCCTTTTAGTTCATTAAAGTTATTAAGGGGACACAATACATCAGAAAAAAGTCACAAAAACTAACTCAAACACTTTACTTTGAACACCCCCAAAGTACTCTCATAATCATTTGAATACTCACATAAACACCCTTGAACACCTTCAAAACACCTTTGAATATCGTTTTAAACTAATTTCATCACAACCCACTTATATCATCTTTTTTCGGTAACTCTAATTCGACTACACTACCCTCATCAATTACCAACAAATTTTACTCGTTTTAACTAATGTCATCACTGTAACCAAGATTTTCACAAAAAAAAAAAAACTCTATGACACCTAACACACACGCACACACACACCCCACAACACCCACAATTTTTCTCGTTTTAACCCTTTTAGTTCATTAAAGTTAATAAGGGGACACAGTACATCAGAAAGTCACAACAACAACATCCACAACCCACAATTTTTTCTCGTTTTAGCCCTTTTAGTTCATTAAAGTTAATAAGGGGACACACTACATCAGAAAAAGTCCCAACAACAACCCACTTATAACATCTTTTTTCGGTATCTCTAGTTCGACAACAACACCCACATCCCACAACACCCACGAACATTTCCAAAACACTATTTGAGTACTCCCAATTACACCACTGATTACTACTAAAACACCACTGAATTCAATCAAAACACCCTTCAACACCTTCAAACACCCTTGAACACCTTCAAAACACTCTTGAACACCTTCAAAATCACCTTTGAACATTTCCAATCAACACTGAAACACTTCCAAAAAACACAATTTGAGTACTCCCAATTACACCACTGAATACTACTAAAACACCGCTGAATTCAATCAAAACACCCTTCAACACCTTCAAAACACCTTTGAACACCTTCAAAACACCTTTGACACCTTCAAAAACACCTTTGAACATTTCCAAAACACTGAAACACTTCCAAAAAAAACACTCCCAATTCAAAATACTACTAAAACACCGCTGAATTCAATCAAAACACCCTTCAACACCTTCAAAACACCTTTGAACACCTTTGAACACCTTACTACTAAAACACCGCTGAATTCAAACACCTTTGAACACCTTTGAACACACTCAAAACACCTTTGAACACCTTTGAACATTTCCAAACAACACTGAAACACTTCCAAAAACACCATTTGAGTACTCCCAAATACACCACTGAATACTAAAACACCACTGAATACACTCAAAACACCACCAAAATCACCATAAACTAAGATCAACACCCACATCCCACAACACCCACAACCCACAACACCCACAATTTTTTTTCTCGTTTTATCTAATTTCATCAGAAAGTCACAACACCCACACCCCCCATTTTTTTCTCGTTTTAACCCTTTTAGTTCATTAAAGTTAATAAGGGGACACACTACATCAGAAAAAGTCCCAACAACAACCCACTTATAACATTTTTTTTTCGGTATCTCTAGTTCGACAACAACACCCACAACACCCACATCCCACAACACCCATGAACATTTCCAAAACACTATTTGAGTACTCCCAATTACACCACTGATTACTACTAAAACACCGCTGAATTCAATCAAAACACCCTTCAACACCTTCAAACACCCTTGAACACCTTCAAAACACTCTTGAACACTTTTCAAAAACACCTTTGAACATTTCCAATCAACACTGAAACACTTCCAAAAACACCATTTGAGTACTCCCAATTACACCACTGATTACTACTAAAACACCGCTGAATTCAATCAAAACACCCTTCAACACCTTCAAACACCCTTGAACACACTCAAAACACCCTTCAACACCTTCAAAACACCTTTGAACACCTTCAAAACACCTTTGAACACATTCAAAACACTCTCATAATCATTTGAACACACTCAAAACACCTTTGAATAACCTCAAAACACCTTCGAACACCTTCAAAACACCCTTGAACACCCTTGATCACCTTCAAAAAAACAACATTTGAACACACTCAAAACACCTTTGAACACCTTTGAACATTTCCAAACAACACTGAAACACTTCCAAAAACACCATTTGAGTACTCCCAAATACACCACTGAATACTAAAACACCACTGAATACACTCAAAACACCACCAAAATCACCATAAACTAAGATCAACACCCACATCCCACAACACCCACAACCCACAACACCCACAATTTTTTCTCGTTTTATCTAATTTCATCAGAAAGTCACAACACCCACACCCCCCATTTTTTTCTCGTTTTAACCCTTTTAGTTCATTAAAGTTAATAAGGGGCCACACTACATCAGAAAAAGTCACAAAAACAACCCACTTATAACGTCTTTTCGGTATCTCTAGTTCGACAACAACACCCACATCCCACATCACCCACATCCCACATCCCCCACACACACACACAGACACACACACACACACACATCCCTAACCTAGCCTAACCTAACCTAACTTATCCTAACCTAACCTAACCTAACCTAACCTAACCTAACCTAACCTAACTTATCCTAACCTAGCCTAACCTAACCTAACCTTACCTAAATTATCCTAACCTAACCTAACCTAGCCTAACCTAACCTAACTTAACCTAACCTAACCTAACCGAACCTACCCTAACCTAACCTTACCTAACCTAACCTTACCTAACCTAACCTAGCCTAACCTAACCTAACCTAACTTAACCTAACCCAACCTAACCTAACCTAACCTAGCCTAACCTAACTTAACCTAACCTAACCTAACCTACCCTAACCTAACCTAACCTAACCTATCTTAACCTTACCTAACCTAACCTAGCCGAACCTATCCTAACCTAACCTAAAATATATTGGAACACTTCCAAAATACATTAGAGTACTCCAGAATTACTTTGAACGACTCCATTTTTGGATATTTCCAAATTAGTTTTGAAAACTTTATCGTAAAATCGAACATTATTTTCTTGTTGGTAAAACACACTCAATGGTAGAAATATTTACTCGATTTCCGAATAGAAGCACTGTCCTCGCTCTGAGAGACTCATTGTGGGTCACCCCAACACATGGTGTAATGCGCTTCACACCCAAGGTAGAACATAACACCTGCGTCAACTCAGGACAGACAGGCGCCATGTAATGCGGGTAACATCCAAGGTAGAAAATCATCTCTTTCCAGACCAACTGTCTATCCTAACCTAACCTAACCTAACCTAATTCCTAACCTAACCTAACCTCACCTAACCGAACCTAACCTAACTCCATCAATCACCTCTATCCTAACCTAACCTAACCTAACCTAACCCAACCTAACTCCATCAAACACCTCTATCCTAACCTAACCTAACCTATCCTAACCTAACCTAACTCCATCAAACACCTCGAATACTACCTAACTTAACCTAACCTAACCTTACCTAACCTACCGAACCTAACCTAACCTAACCTAACCTATCCTAACCTGTCCCAACCTAACCTAACCTAACCTATCCTAACCTAACCTAACCTAACCTAACCTAACTTATCCTAAGCTAACCTAACCTAACTTATCCTAACCTAACCTATCCTAACCTAACCTAAACACTGACTAACTTTGAACCAACTCTGAACACCACTGATCTTCTTCAAAAAATGCTCTGCACATCATTTGAACACCTTCAAAAAAAAACACCATCAAACACCTCCGAATACTCCCAAAAAAAACACTACTGATTACTACCAAATCACCACTGAATACTACCAATCACCGTCAAAATCACCAGAAACTAAGTTTAACATCACCATCTAACATCCTTTTTATAGAAATCCCCTCAAATCACTATAACCAAGAACTCCCTCCCCATTTGGCGCATAAAAAAAAAGCATGAACACAAACCTAATACGCAAACACTTAGTACATGATCACCATCAACTGAAAACATATCTTATACACACACATAATATAAGACAATCACCAACTACAATCACCCATGTTCACTTACCTCAAAATCACTAATATCACAGAAAACAATCATTTTTATAAACATTTCACACACACACACACACAAAAAAAAAAAAAAATCATATTTGACAATATCTAAGCGCACTCACCTCACTACCACCAACACACGATGTCTCACCTCACAGGACCGACGAGCTCACCTCCAGTGACGTCACACTCCCATTGTGTTACTTGGTGGTTGGTAACATCACACCTAACCCCCCTTGTTTCAACCTGTTGTACCCTACATTATCTAAGAACACTATATCCAAGACGATTACCAGATTTTATGATCCCCAACACCAAGATCACAGAAAACACACATTTTTATAATTATTCACACAAAAATCACGATCACCAATTCCATATCATGTTTACCGTCATCTATCAACACTAATCACCAAGATCACCAAAAAATCTAAGATCATGCATCTCAAAACTACTATGATCACTGAAAACACTTATTTTTTAAACATTCGCACAAAAATAAGACATACACAAAAATACCACAACACTTCCACCAACATCTATAACATAACATGAGCACTATAACATATCACTATCACAAAAAAAATAATACACAAACACCCACATATTATACATTTCAATTGGAAATTTAAGACATGAGACATACACACCAAATCTAAGACATTCACCTCCAACTAAGACATACACATCACCCCTAAAACTTCCTTCCTTATTCATTCCGTATATCTCCTAGAGCTGTTTTAACCCCGACGGATCCATCACGACGTAGGAGCCAGAGTGTAGTATGGTGTTGGAACACCATACTACACTCTGGCTCCTACGTCGTGATGGATCCGTCGGGGTTAAAACAGCTCTAGGAGATATACGGAATGAATAAGGAAGGAAGTTTTAGGGGTGATGTGTATGTCTTAGTTGGAGGTGAATGTCTTAGATTTGGTGTGTATGTCTCATGTCTTAAATTTCCAATTGAAATGTATAATATGTGGGTGTTTGTGTATTATTTTTTTTGTGATAGTGATATGTTATAGTGCTCATGTTATGTTATAGATGTTGGTGGAAGTGTTGTGGTATTTTTGTGTATGTCTTATTTTTGTGCGAATGTTTAAAAAATAAGTGTTTTCAGTGATCATAGTAGTTTTGAGATGCATGATCTTAGATTTTTTGGTGATCTTGGTGATTAGTGTTGATAGATGACGGTAAACATGATATGGAATTGGTGATCGTGATTTTTGTGTGAATAATTATAAAAATGTGTGTTTTCTGTGATCTTGGTGTTGGGGATCATAAAATCTGGTAATCGTCTTGGATATAGTGTTCTTAGATAATGTAGGGTACAACAGGTTGAAACAAGGGGGGTTAGGTGTGATGTTACCAACCACCAAGTAACACAATGGGAGTGTGACGTCACTGGAGGTGAGCTCGTCGGTCCTGTGAGGTGAGACATCGTGTGTTGGTGGTAGTGAGGTGAGTGCGCTTAGATATTGTCAAATATGATTTTTTTTTTTTGTGTGTGTGTGTGTGAAATGTTTATAAAAATGATTGTTTTCTGTGATATTAGTGATTTTGAGGTAAGTGAACATGGGTGATTGTAGTTGGTGATTGTCTTATATTATGTGTGTGTATAAGATATGTTTTCAGTTGATGGTGATCATGTACTAAGTGTTTGCGTATTAGGTTTGTGTTCATGCTTTTTTTTTATGCGCCAAATGGGGAGGGAGTTCTTGGTTATAGTGATTTGAGGGGATTTCTATAAAAAGGATGTTAGATGGTGATGTTAAACTTAGTTTCTGGTGATTTTGACGGTGATTGGTAGTATTCAGTGGTGATTTGGTAGTAATCAGTAGTGTTTTTTTTTGGGGAGTATTCGGAGGTGTTTGATGGTGTTTTTTTTGAAGGTGTTCAAATGATGTGCAGAGCATTTTTTGAAGAAGATCAGTGGTGTTCAGAGTTGGTTCAAAGTTAGTCAGTGTTTAGGTTAGGTTAGGATAGGTTAGGTTAGGATAAGTTAGGTTAGGTTAGCTTAGGATAAGTTAGGTTAGGTTAGGTTAGGTTAGGTTAGGATAGGTTAGGTTAGGTTAGGTTGGGACAGGTTAGGATAGGTTAGGTTAGGTTAGGTTAGGTTCGGTAGGTTAGGTAAGGTTAGGTTAGGTTAAGTTAGGTAGTATTCGAGGTGTTTGATGGAGTTAGGTTAGGTTAGGATAGGTTAGGTTAGGTTAGGATAGAGGTGTTTGATGGAGTTAGGTTGGGTTAGGTTAGGTTAGGTTAGGTTAGGATAGAGGTGATTGATGGAGTTAGGTTAGGTTCGGTTAGGTGAGGTTAGGTTAGGTTAGGAATTAGGTTAGGTTAGGTTAGGTTAGGATAGACAGTTGGTCTGGAAAGAGATGATTTTCTACCTTGGATGTTACCCGCATTACATGGCGCCTGTCTGTCCTGAGTTGACGCAGGTGTTATGTTCTACCTTGGGTGTGAAGCGCATTACACCATGTGTTGGGGTGACCCACAATGAGTCTCTCAGAGCGAGGACAGTGCTTCTATTCGGAAATCGAGTAAATATTTCTACCATTGAGTGTGTTTTACCAACAAGAAAATAATGTTCGATTTTACGATAAAGTTTTCAAAACTAATTTGGAAATATCCAAAAATGGAGTCGTTCAAAGTAATTCTGGAGTACTCTAATGTATTTTGGAAGTGTTCCAATATATTTTAGGTTAGGTTAGGATAGGTTCGGCTAGGTTAGGTTAGGTAAGGTTAAGATAGGTTAGGTTAGGTTAGGTTAGGGTAGGTTAGGTTAGGTTAGGTTAAGTTAGGTTAGGCTAGGTTAGGTTAGGTTAGGTTGGGTTAGGTTAAGTTAGGTTAGGTTAGGTTAGGCTAGGTTAGGTTAGGTAAGGTTAGGTTAGGGTAGGTTCGGTTAGGTTAGGTTAGGTTAGGTTAGGTTAGGTTAGGTTAGGTTAGGTTAGGTTAGGTTAGGTTAGGATAATTTAGGTAAGGTTAGGTTAGGTTAGGCTAGGTTAGGATAAGTTAGGTTAGGTTAGGTTAGGTTAGGTTAGGTTAGGTTAGGTTAGGATAAGTTAGGTTAGGTTAGGCTAGGTTAGGGATGTGTGTGTGTGTGTCTGTGTGTGTGTGTGGGGGATGTGGGATGTGGGTGATGTGGGATGTGGGTGTTGTTGTCGAACTAGAGATACCGAAAAGACGTTATAAGTGGGTTGTTTTTGTGACTTTTTCTGATGTAGTGTGGCCCCTTATTAACTTTAATGAACTAAAAGGGTTAAAACGAGAAAAAAATGGGGGGTGTGGGTGTTGTGACTTTCTGATGAAATTAGATAAAACGAGAAAAAATTGTGGGTGTTGTGGGTTGTGGGTGTTGTGGGATGTGGGTGTTGATCTTAGTTTATGGTGATTTTGGTGGTGTTTTGAGTGTATTCAGTGGTGTTTTAGTATTCAGTGGTGTATTTGGGAGTACTCAAATGGTGTTTTTGGAAGTGTTTCAGTGTTGTTTGGAAATGTTCAAAGGTGTTCAAAGGTGTTTTGAGTGTGTTCAAATGTTGTTTTTTTGAAGGTGATCAAGGGTGTTCAAGGGTGTTTTGAAGGTGTTCGAAGGTGTTTTGAGGTTATTCAAAGGTGTTTTGAGTGTGTTCAAATGATTATGAGAGTGTTTTGAATGTGTTCAAAGGTGTTTTGAAGGTGTTCAAAGGTGTTTTGAAGGTGTTGAAGGGTGTTTTGAGTGTGTTCAAGGGTGTTTGAAGGTGTTGAAGGGTGTTTTGATTGAATTCAGCGGTGTTTTAGTAGTAATCAGTGGTGTAATTGGGAGTACTCAAATGGTGTTTTTGGAAGTGTTTCAGTGTTGATTGGAAATGTTCAAAGGTGTTTTTGAAAAGTGTTCAAGAGTGTTTTGAAGGTGTTCAAGGGTGTTTGAAGGTGTTGAAGGGTGTTTTGATTGAATTCAGCGGTGTTTTAGTAGTAATCAGTGGTGTAATTGGGAGTACTCAAATAGTGTTTTGGAAATGTTCATGGGTGTTGTGGGATGTGGGTGTTGTGGGTGTTGTTGTCGAACTAGAGATACCGAAAAAAAAATGTTATAAGTGGGTTGTTGTTGGGACTTTTTCTGATGTAGTGTGTCCCCTTATTAACTTTAATGAACTAAAAGGGTTAAAACGAGAAAAAAATGGGGGGTGTGGGTGTTGTGACTTTCTGATGAAATTAGATAAAACGAGAAAAAAAATGTGGGTGTTGTGGGTTGTGGGTGTTGTGGGATGTGGGTGTTGATCTTAGTTTATGGTGATTTTGGTGGTGTTTTGAGTGTATTCAGTGGTGTTTTAGTATTCAGTGGTGTATTTGGGAGTACTCAAATGGTGTTTTTGGAAGTGTTTCAGTGTTGTTTGGAAATGTTCAAAGGTGTTCAAAGGTGTTTTGAGTGTGTTCAAATGTTGTTTTTTTGAAGGTGTTCAAAGGTGTTCAAAGGTGTTTTGAAGGTGTTGAAGGGTGTTTTGATTGAATTCAGCGGTGTTTTAGTAGTATTCAGTGGTGTAATTGGGAGTACTCAAATTGTGTTTTTTTTGGAAGTGTTTCAGTGTTGATTGGAAATGTTCAAAGGTGTTTTTGAAGGTGTCAAAGGTGTTTTGAAGGTGTTCAAAGGTGTTTTGAAGGTGTTGAAGGGTGTTTTGATTGAATTCAGCGGTGTTTTAGTAGTATTCAGTGGTGTAATTGGGAGTACTCAAATTGTGTTTTTTGGAAGTGTTTCAGTGTTGATTGGAAATGTTCAAAGGTGATTTTGAAGGTGTTCAAGAGTGTTTTGAAGGTGTTCAAGGGTGTTTGAAGGTGTTGAAGGGTGTTTTGATTGAATTCAGTGGTGTTTTAGTAGTAATCAGTGGTGTAATTGGGAGTACTCAAATAGTGTTTTGGAAATGTTCGTGGGTGTTGTGGGATGTGGGTGTTGTTGTCGAACTAGAGATACCGAAAAAAGATGTTATAAGTGGGTTGTTGTTGGGACTTTTTCTGATGTAGTGTGTCCCCTTATTAACTTTAATGAACTAAAAGGGCTAAAACGAGAAAAAATTGTGGGTTGTGGATGTTGTTGTTGTGACTTTCTGATGTACTGTGTCCCCTTATTAACTTTAATGAACTAAAAGGGTTAAAACGAGAAAAATTGTGGGTGTTGTGGGGTGTGTGTGTGCGTGTGTGTTAGGTGTCATAGAGTTTTTTTTTTTTTTTTGTGAAAATCTTGGTTACAGTGATGACATTAGTTAAAACGAGTAAAATTTGTTGGTAATTGATGAGGGTAGTGTAGTCGAATTAGAGTTACCGAAAAAAGATGATATAAGTGGGTTGTGATGAAATTAGTTTAAAACGATATTCAAAGGTGTTTTGAAGGTGTTCAAGGGTGTTTATGTGAGTATTCAAATGATTATGAGAGTACTTTGGGGGTGTTCAAAGTAAAGTGTTTGAGTTAGTTTTTGTGACTTTTTTCTGATGTATTGTGTCCCCTTAATAACTTTAATGAACTAAAAGGGTAAAAACGAGAAAATGCCTAGTCTGGAGACTGAGGGGATGAGTTGTAATTTAATGAAATGTGTAAGTGCAGATAAATTAGAGATGTCAAATCTTATTTGGGAGTACTCAAATAGTGTTTTGGAAATGTTCAAAGGTGTTTTGAGTGTGTTCAAATGTTGTTTTTGAGAGTGTTCAAGGGTGTTTTGAAGGTGTTCAAGGGTGTTTTGAAGGTGTTCAAAGGTGTTTTGAGGTTATTCAAAGGTGTTTTGAAGGTGTTCAAGGGTGTTTATGTGAGTATTCAAAGGTGTTTTTTGAAGGTGTACAAATGATTAAGAGAGTACTTATGAAGGTGTTCAAATGATGTGCAAGAGTACTTATGAAGGTGTTCTGGGAGTATTCAGAGGTGATTTGGGGGTGTTCGAATGATGTTTTTGGAGTATTTCAGTGTTGTTTGGAAATGTATAAAGGTATTTTTTGTGAGTATTCAAATGATTTATGAGAGTGTTTTGAAGATGTTCAAAGTAAAAGTGCGTATTTAACTTCGTAATATGTAAAATTGTGAGTAGTGAATTTAACGAAAGTGGATGTAAGCGATGTGGTGACTTTCTGATGCATGTGTCCCCTTATTAACTTTAATGAACTAAAAGGGTTAAAACGAGAAAAATTGGGGGTTATGAGTGAAAATTGTGAGGTGTTGGTTG
The DNA here is from genome assembly GCF_038502225.1 of Cherax quadricarinatus. Classification (NCBI taxonomy): domain Eukaryota; kingdom Metazoa; phylum Arthropoda; class Malacostraca; order Decapoda; family Parastacidae; genus Cherax; species Cherax quadricarinatus. The sequence goes on along the minus strand of NW_027196907.1, from coordinate 54,247 downwards.
GAGTGTGAGGGTTCGGGAGGGTGGGGAGGAGGTTACTTCGTGGGGGAGTGACCTGAGATGAAATAGTTAAAAAATGTCTAGACTTGTGTTGTAAAGAAATTGTGGGTATTAACGAAAAAATGTGCCTTTCTGATGTACTGTGTCCCCTTATTAACTAAAACTAAAAGGGTCGACAAGATTCAGCCTGTGTGCGCGTGACGTCACTGCTATGTCCCCTTATTAATTAAAAGGGTATACCTGATTCAACCTGTGTGCTGGGTCAACACGTGACGTCACTGACCGCCGAGTAAACACCCTTCATTAGACCTGTAGTAAGCATGCCCCCATAGGAGGAGTCTATTTTGAATGCTTACCCCCAGAGGGGGGATTCCAAAAACTTGATCCGAGGAATTTCGAAAACCCCATAGGGGGGAATCCAAAAAACTTGATCCAAGGAGATGGAGAATTTCGAAAACCCCATAGGGGGATCCAAAAACTTGATCCGAGAAATTTTGGGGTGGGGGTGAAAGTGGGATGGATCCGAGGAGATCATTTTCGAAAACCCCATAGGGGGGAAAAAAAACTTGATCCGAGGAGATGGAGAATTTCGAAAACCCCATAGGGGGGAATCCAAAAACTTGTATTATCGAGAAATTTTTGGGGTGAAAGTGGGGGGTGAAAGTCCGGGAGGGGAGATCCGAGGAATGGAGACTTTGATATTGAGAAATTGTTTGGGGATGGGGGGTGAAAGGAGGGGTACCCAAAAAACTTGATCCAAGGAGATGGAGAATTTCGAAAACCCCATAGGGGGGGATCCAAAAAACTTGATCCGAGGAGATGGAGAATTTCGAAAACCCCATAGGGGGGGAGGGGTAATCCAAAAAACTTGATCCGAGGAGATGGAGAATTTCGAAAACCCCCATAGGGGGGAATCCAAAAAACTTGATCTTGTATTATCGAGAAATTTTTGGGATTGGGGGGGGGGGTGAAAGTGGGAGGGGGAACCTTAAAAATTTGATCGAGGAGATGGAGAATTTCGAAAACCCCCATAGGGGGGAATGCAAAAACTTGTAATATCGAGAAATTTTGGGATGGGGGTGAAAGTGGGAGGGGTAATCCAAAAATTTGATCCAAGGAGATGGAGAATTTCGAAAACCCCATAGGGGGGGATCCAAAAAACTTGATCCGAGGAGATGGAGTCATGGTATTGTCGAGAAAATTTGGGGTGAAAGGAGGGGTACCCAAAAAAACTTGATCCAAGGGGATCCAAAACTTGTATTATCGAGAAATTTTGGGGTGGGGGTGAAAGTGAGAGGGGGACCCAAAAATTTGATCCAAGGAGATGGAGAATTTCGAAAAAAATAGGGGGGAAATCCAAAAACCTTGATCCAAGGAGATCATAAGAAAAAAAAAAAAAAATTCGAGGCGCGGGGGCGATCCGGACGACGCTGCAGAAGGCGCAGCAGAAGGCGCGGGCGGGGCTCGCGAAGGGCGCGGGCGGGCGCGCGGGCGGGCGCGCGGGCGGGCGCGCGCGGGCGCGCGGGCGGGCGGGCGGGCGCGCGCGCGGGCGCGCGGGGCGCGACGGGGGGGGGTCGCGAAGGGGGGGGGGGGGGGTCGTGGGGGGGGGGTATTGGTTGGGGGGTCAAGGGTGAGGTAGTCTCGAGGGCGAGGTCATGGTCAAAACCGGAAGTAACACCTAGGTGTGAAAAGGTGACCCTCCAGCTGCTGGTCCTAGACCGGATACGTCGTTACTGTTGTAATACATTCCATGGTTGTTACTGTTGAAATACATTCTCTAGTCGTTACTGTTGTTACACATCCTCTGGTGGTTACTGTTGCAATACATTCTTTGCAGGTTACTGTTGCAATACATCCCATGGTAGTTACTATTGTAATACATCCCCTGGTGGGTACTGTTTTAATACATCCCCTGGTAGTTACTGTTGCAATTCATCCCCTGGTGATTACTGTTGTAATGCATTTCTTGGTCGTTACTGTTGGAATACATTCTCTGGTGGATACTGTTGCAATACATCCAATGGTAGATACTACTGTAACATATCCCTTGGTAGTTACTGTTGTAATATATTCCCTGGTAGTTACTGTTGTAATACGTCCCATGCTCGTTACTGTTGTAATACATCCCCTCATAGATACTGTTGTAATATATAAAATGGTAGTTACTGTTGTAATGCAACCCTGATAGTTACTGTTGTAATACATCCCCTGGTAGTTACTGTAGTAATACTTCCTCTGTTAGTTACTGTTGTATTACATTACTTGTTACTTACTTTGTAACACATCCCTTGGTAAATATTGTTGTAATACATCACCTGGTAGTTACTGTTGTAATACATCCCGTGGTAGTTTCTGTTGTAATACATACAATGGCAGTTACTGTTGCAATACATCCTCTGAAGGTTACTGCTTTAATTCATCCTCTGGTGGTTACTGTTTAATACATCTCATGGCGGTTACAATACATCCTATAGTAGTTACTGTTGTAATACATCCTCTTGTTGTTATTGTTGTTATACATCCCCTGGTAGTTACTGTTGTAATACATCCAATGGTGGGCACTGTTTTAATTCATCCCCTGGTAGTTACTGTTGCAATACATCCCCTGGTGATTACTGTTGTAATGCATTTCTTGGTCGTTAATTTTGGAATACATTCTCTGGTGGATACTGTTGCAATACATCCAATGGTAGATACTGTTGTAACATATCCCTTGGTAGTTACTGTTGTAATATATTCCCTGGTAGTTACTGTTGTAATACATCCCATTCTCGTTACTGTTTTAATACATCCCCTCATAGATACTGTTGCAATACATCCCTGGTAGTTACTGTTGTAATACATCCCGTGGTAGTTTCTGTTGTAATACATCCCATGGTAGTTACTGTTGTAATACATCCTCTGGAGGTTACTGCTTTAATACATCCTCTGGTGGTTACTGTTTAATACATCTCATGGCGGTTACTGTTGTAATACATCCTCGTGGTTACTGTTGTTATACATCCCCTGGTGGTTACTGTTGGAATATATCCTCTGGTGGTTACAGTTGTAATCTATCCCAACGTAGTTACTGTTGTAATACATTCCGTTGTGGTTACTGTTGTAATACATTTCGTTGTGGTTACTGTTGTAATACATCCCCTGGAAATTACTGTTCTAATACATCCAATAGTAGTTACTGTTGTAATAAATTCTCTGGTGGTCACTCTTGCAATACATCCTCTGGAAGTTTCTGTTGTACTATATCCCATTGTAGTTACTGTTGTAATACATCCCATGGTGGTTACTGTTGGTATATATCCTCTTGTAGTTACCGTTGTAATACATCCCCTGGTCGTTACTGTTGAAATATATCCTCTTTTGGTTTCTGTAGAAATACATTCTCTGGTGGTTACTGATGTTATGCATCCCTTGGAGAGTACTGTTGGAATATATTCTCTGGAGGTTACTGTTGCAATACATCCCATGGTAGTCACTGTTGTAATACATCCTCTGGTGGTTACTGTTGCTATACATCCCTTGGTAATTACTGTTGGAATACATTCTCTGAAGGTTTCTGTTGTAATACATCCCCTGGTTGTTACAGTTGTAATGCATCCCTCGTTTGTTACGGTTGTAATACATGCCCTGGTGGTTACTGTTGCAATACATCTCATGGTAGTTACCGTTGTAAATCATCCCCTGGTAGTCACTGTTGTAATACTTATCTTGGTAGTTACTGTTTTCATGCATTCTCTGCTAGTTACTGCTATAATACATCCCCTGGTAGTTACTGTTGTAAAATATCCCCAGGTAGTTGCTCTTGTAATACATCCTCTGGTGCGTACTGTTGCAATACATCCTCTGGTGGTTACTGTTGAAATACATTCTCTGGTGAGCACTGTTGTTATACATCCCCTGGTGGTTATTGTTGGAATACATTCTCTGGATGTTACTGTTGCGGTATATTCAATGGTAGTTACTGTTGTAATATATCCCCTTCTATTTAATGTTGTAATACATCCCCTGGAAGTTGGTGTTATAATACATCCTCTTGTGGTTACTGTTGTAATACATCCCCTTGTAATTTCTGTTGTAATATATCCACTTGTAGTTACTGATGTAATGCATTTCCTGGTAGTTACTGTTGTAACACATCACCTGGTAGTTACTGTTGTAATACATCTCCTGGAAGTTACTGTTGTAATACATCCACTCGCAGTTACTTTTCCTATACATCCCCTTGTAGTTACTGTTGTAATGCACCCTACGGTAGTTATTCTTGTAATACATCCCATGGTAGTTACTGTTGTAATACATATTATGGTAGTTGCTGTTGTAACACATCCCCTGGTAGTTTCTGTTGCAATACATCGCCTGGTAGTTACTGTTGTAATTCATCTCCTGGTGGTTGCTGTTGAAATACATCCCATGGCGGCTACTGTTCTAACAAATCCACTGGTACTACTGTTGTAATGCATTCCCTGGTAGTTATTGTTGTAATACATCTCCTGGAAATTACTGTTGTAACATATCCCCTGGTAGTTACTGTTGTAATACATCCCGTTATGGTTACTTTTGTAATACAAAGCCTGCAAGTTATTGTTGTAATACATCTGCTTGTGGTTACTGTTGAAATACATCACCAAGCGGCTACCGTTGAAATTCATCTTCTGGATGTTCCTTTTGCAATACAACGCATTGTAGTTACTGTAGTAATACATCCACTGGTAGTTACTTGTGTAATACATTCCATGGTAGTTACTGTTGTAATTCAATCCCTGATAGTTTCTTCTGAAATACATTCACTGGTAGTTACTTTTGTAATACATCCACAGGTAGTTACTGTTCTAATACATCTCCTGGTAGTTACTGTTGTAATACATTCATTGTATTTACTGCTGTAATGCACCCCACGGTAGTTACTCTTGTAATACATCCCCTGATTGTTACTGTTGTAATACATCCTCTGTTAATTACTGTTGTAATATATCCCCTGCTAGTTACTGTTGTAATACAATCCTTGGTGGTTACTGTTGTATTACATCCTCTGGTAGTTACTGTTGAAATACATCCTCTGGTAATTACTGTTGTAATGTATCCCCTGCTAGTTACTGTTCTAATACATTCCCATTTGGTAACTGTTGCAATACGTCGCCTGGTAGTTATTGTTGTAATACATCTCTTGGTGGTTACTGTTGAAATACATACCCAGGAGGCTACTGTTGTAATACATACACTGGTATTTACTGTTGTAATGTATCCCATGGTAGTTACTGTAGTAATGCATCACCTGGTAGTTACTGTTGTAATACATATGCTGGTAGTTACTGTTGTAATACATCCTCTCGTAGTTACTTTTGTAATACGTCCATTGGTAGTTACTGTTGTAATGCACCCCACGGTAGTTACTGTTGTAATACATCCCATGGTAGTTATTGTCGTAATACATTCCATGGTAGTTACTGTTGTAATACATCCCATGGTAGTTACTGTTGTAATACATTCCATGGTAGTTACTGTTGTAATATATCCCCAGGTAGTTACTGTTATAATACATCGCCTGGTTTTGCCGTTGTAATACATCCCCTGGAATTAACTGTTGTAATACATCACCTGGTAATTACTGTTGTAATACATTCTCTGGCGGTAATTGTTGTAACACATCCGTTGGTGGTTACTGTTGTAATACATCCTCTAGTGGTTATTGTTGTAATACTTCCAATGGTGGTTACTGTTGGAATACATACCCTGTTAGTTAATGTTGCAATACATCTCCTGGTAGTTACTGTTATAATTCATCCCCATAGGGTTACTGTTGTAATACATCCTCTGGTAGTTACTGTTGTAATACCTCCCCTGGTAATTACTCTTGTTGTACATCCCCCTTGTAGTTACTGTTCCAATACATCCCATGGTAGTTATTGTTGCAATATATCCTCTGGTGGTTACCGTTGTAATACATCCCCTGGTGGTTGCTGTTGTAATACATCCCCTGGTTGCTACTGTTGAAAAACATTCTCTGGTGGTTACTGTTGTTGTACATCCACTGGTGGTTACTGTTGTAATACATTCTACGCAGGTTACTGCTGCAATACATCCCTTGGTAGTTACTGTTGTAATACATCCAATGGTGGGTACTGTTGTAATACATCCCCTGGTAGTTACTGTTTTAATACATCTCCTGGTAGTTATTGTCAATATATCTGAAATGCGTAGTGAGACACTGGTCAGAGAAATAGCAAGCATCGAACTTAAGCTAAAAGAATCCTTTAGGAGTCAGGAATCGCGGGAAGAACTAAAAGCCATAAATGAAATCGAAAGAAACCCAAAGTATTTCTTCTCCTATGCCAAATCAAAATCGAGAACAACGTCCAGTATTGGGCCCCTACTTAAACAAGATGGGTCCTACACAGATGACAGCAAGGAAATGAGTGAGCTACTCAAGTCCCAATATGACTCAGTTTTTAGCAAGCCGCTAACCAGACTGAGAGTCGAAGATCAAAATGAATTTTTTATGAGAGAGCCACAAAATTTGATTAACACAAGCCTATCCGATGTTATCCTGACGCCAAATGACTTCGAACAGGCGATAAATGACATGCCCATGCACTCTGCCCCAGGGCCAGACTCATGGAACTCTGTGTTCATCAAGAACTGCAAGAAGCCCCTATCACGAGCCTTTTCCATCCTATGGAGAGGGAGCATGGACACGGGGGTCGTCCCACAGTTACTAAAAACAACAGACATAGCCCCACTCCACAAAGGGGGCAGTAAAGCAACAGCAAAGAACTACAGACCAATAGCACTAACATCCCATATCATAAAAATCTTTGAAAGGGTCCTAAGAAGCAAGATCACCACCCATCTAGAAACCCATCAGTTACACAACCCAGGGCAACATGGGTTTAGAACAGGTCGCTCCTGTCTGTCTCAACTATTGGACCACTACGACAAGGTCCTAAATCCACTAGAAGACAAAAAGAATGCAGATGTAATATATACAGACTTTGCAAAAGCCTTCGACAAGTGTGACCATGGCGTAAAAGCGCACAAAATGCGTGCTAAAGGAATAACAGGAAAAGTCGGTCGATGGATCTATAATTTCCTCACTAACAGAACACAGAGAGTAGTCGTCAACAGAGTAAAGTCCGAGGCAGCTACGGTGAAAAGCTCTGTTCCACAAGGCACAGTACTCGCTCCCATCTTGTTCCTCATCCTTATATCCGACATAGACAAGGATGTCAGCCACAGCACCGTGTCTTCCTTTGCAGATGACACCCGAATCTGCATGACAGTGTCTTCCATTGCAGACACTGCAAAGCTCCAGGCAGACATCAACCAAATCTTTCAGTGGGCTGCAGAAAACAATATGAAGTTCAACGATGAGAAATTTCAATTACTCAGATATGGTAAACATGAGGAAATTAAATCTTCATCAGAGTACAAAACAAATTCTGGCCACAAAATAGAGCGAAACACCAACGTCAAAGACCTGGGAGTGATCATGTCGGAGGATCTCACCTTCAAGGACCATAACATTGTATCAATCGCATCTGCTAGAAAAATGACAGGATGGATAATGAGAACCTTCAAAACTAGGGAGGCCAAGCCCATGATGACACTCTTCAGGTCATTTGTTCTATCTAGGCTGGAATATTGCTGCACACTAACAGCACCTTTCAAGGCAGGTGAAATTGCCGACCTAGAAAATGTACAGAGAACTTTCACGGCGCGCATAACGGAGATAAAACACCTCAATTATTGGGAGCGCTTGAGGTTCCTAAACCTGTATTCCCTGGAACGCAGGAGGGAAAGATACATGATTATATACACCTGGAAAATCCTAGAGGGACTAGTACCGAACTTGCACACGAAAATCACTCACTACGAAAGCAAAAGACTTGGCAGACGATGCACCATCCCCCCAATGAAAAGCAGGGGTGTCACTAGCACGTTAAGAGACCATACAATAAGTGTCAGGGGCCCGAGACTGTTCAACTGCCTCCCAGCACACATAAGGGGGATTACCAACAGACCCCTGGCAGTCTTCAAGCTGGCACTGGACAAGCACCTAAAGTCAGTTCCGGATCAGCCGGGCTGTGGCTCGTACGTTGGTTTGCGTGCAGCCAGCAGCAACAGCCTGGTTGATCAGGCTCTGATCCACCAGGAGGCCTGGTCTCAGACCGGGCCGCGGGGGCGTTGACCCCCGGAACTCTCTCCAGGTAAACTCCAGGTAGTTACTGTTGTGATACATCCCCTGTTAGTTACTGTTATAATACATCCCCTGGTAGTTACTGTTGTCATACATTCCCTGGAAGTTTCTGTTGTAATGCATCCCATCGTGGTTACTGTTGCAATACATCCCCAGGTAATTACTGTTGTAATATATCCCGAAGTAGTTACTGTTGTAATACATCCTCTGGTGGTTACTAATGTAATACATCCTCTGGTGTGTACCGTTTTAATACATTCCGTGGAAGTTACTGTTGCAATTCATCCTCTGGTGTTTACTGTTGCTTCCTATGGTAGTTACTGTTGTAATCCATCCCATGGTAGTTACTGTTGTAATACATCCTCTGGTGTTTACTGTTGCATCCTATGGTAGTTACTGTTGTAATCCATCCCATGGTAGTTACTGTTGTAATACATCCTCTGGTGGTTACTGGTGCAATATATCCTGTGGTGGATACTGTTGTAATACGTCCTCTGGTGGTTACTACTGTAATACATTTCCTTGTAGTTACTGTTGTAATACATCCCCTGGTAGTTTCCATTGTAATACATACTCCGTTGGTTACTGTTAAATACATCGCCGGGTATTTACTGTTGTAATACATCCCCTGGTAGTTACTGTTGTAATACCTCCCCAGATAGTCACTGTTGTAATACATCCGCTGGTGATTTCTTTTGTAATACATCTTCTGGTGGTCACTGTTATAATACTTAAACTGGTAGTTACTGTTGTAATGCATCCTCTGGTAGTTACTGCTGCAATACATCCCCTCGTGGTTACTGTTGTAATACATTCAATGGCGGTAACTGTTGTGACACATCCTATGGTGGTTACCGTTGTAATATATCCCCTGGAGGGTACTGTTGCAATACATCTTCTGGTGGTTACTGTTGAAATACATTCTCTGGTGATTACTGCTGTTATACATCCCCTGGTGGTTATTGTTGGAATACATTCTCTGGTGGTAACTGTTGTAGTATATCATATGGTAGTTTCTGTTGTAATGTAGCCCCTGGTAGTTAGTGTTTTAATACATCCCCTGGTAGTTAGTCTTGTAATACATCCCATGGTAGTTACTGTTTTAAAACATCCCCTTGCAGTTACTGTTGTAATACATACCCTGGAAGTTACTGTTGTAATGCATCCCCTGATAGTTAGTGTTGTAATAATCCGGCGTTGGCCCCCGGTTGGGGGTGTCGTTCATATTACAACAGTAACTACCAGGGGATGTATTACTGTTGTAATACATCCCCTGGTAGTTACTATTGTAATACATCCCCTCGTCGTCACTGTTGTAATGCATCCAATTTTGGTTACTGTTGTAATACATCCCCTGATAGTTACTGTTGCAATACTTCCTCTGGTAGTTACTGTTGTAATACATCCTCTGATAGTTACTGTTGTAATACATCCCCTTGTAGTTACTGTTGTAATACATCCCCAGGTAGTTACTGTTGTACTACATCCTCTGGTGGTTTCTCTTGTAATACATCCTCTGGTGGTCACTGTTGTAATACTTCCTCTCGTAGTTACTGTTGTAATGCATCCTCTGGTAGTTACTGTTGCAATACATCTCCTCTTGGTTACTGTTGTAATACATCCCAGGGTGGTTACTGTTGTTATACATCCTTTGGTGGTTACCACTGTAATAAATCCCCTGGTGAGTACTGTTGCAATACATCCTCTGGTGGTTACTGTTGAAATACATTCTCTGGTGATTACTGTTGCTATACATCCTCTTGTGGTTATTGTTGGAATACATTCTCTTTAGGTTACTGTTGCCGTATATCCCATTGTATATCCGTTGTAATATCCCCTTATACTTACTGTTGCAGTACATCCCATGGTAGTAAGTGCTGTAATACATACTCTGGTAGTTACTGTTGTAATACATCCCCTGGAAGTTACTGTTGTATTACATCCCCTGATAGATACTGTTGTAATAATCCCCTCGTCGTTACTGTTGTAATACATCCAATTGTAGTTACTGTTGTAATACATCCCATCGTAGTTCCTGTTGTAATACATCCCCTTGTAGTTACTGATGTAATACATTCTCTGGTAGTTATTGTTGTAATACATCCCTGGTAATTACTGTTGTAACACATCCCACCTGGTAGTTACTGTTATAATACATCCATGGTAGTTACTGTTGTAAGACACCCCGTAGTGGGTACTGTTTTAATACTTCCCCTGGATATTACTTTTGTAAGGCATCCCATTGTAGATACTGTTGTAATATACCATTGGTAGTTACTGTTGTAATACATCCCATTGTAGTTACTCTTGTAATATATCTCATGATAGTTGTGCTGTAATACATCCTCTGGTGGTTACTCTTGTTATACGTGTCATGGCAGTTACTGTTGCAGTACATTTTCTGGTGGTTACTGTTGTAATACATCCAATGGTAGTTGCTGTTGTAATACATCTCTGGCGGTTACTGTTGTAATACATCCTCTCGTGGGTACTGTTTAATACATTGCATGGTAGTTACTGTTGTAATACATCCTCTGGAGGTTACTGTTGTAAAACATTCTCTGGTGGTTACTGTTGCAATACATCCTCTGGTGGGTACTGTTTTAATACATTCCGTGGTAATTACTGTTGTAATTCATCCTCTGGTGGTTACTGTTGCATCCCAAGATAGTTACTGTTGTAATCCATCCCATGGTAGTTACTGTTGCAATACATCCCCTGGTGGTGACTAATGTAATACATTTAATGGTAGTTACTGGTGTAATATATCCCCTGGTAGTTACCATTGTAACACATACTCTGGTGGTTACTGTTGAAATACATCGCCGGGTAGTTACTGTTGTAATACATCCCCTGGTAATTACTGTTGTAATACATCCCCTGGTAATTACTGTTGTAATACATCCCCAGTTAGTTACTGTTGTAATAATCCCCTCGTCGTTTCTGTTGTAATACATCAAATAGCAGTTACTGTTGTAATACATCCCCTGGTGGTTACTGTTGTAATACTTCCTCTGGTAGTTACTGTTGTAATACATCCTCTGATAGTTACTGTTGTAATACAACCCCTAGTAGTTACTGTTGTAATGCATCCCCAGATAGTTATTGTTGTAACACATGCCCTGGTAGTTACTGTTGTAATACATCTTCTGGTAGTTACTGTGGCAATACATCCCCTCGTGGTTACTGTTGTAATACATCCCATGGTAGTTACTGTTTTTATACATCCTATGGTGGTTACTCTTGTATTACATCCCCTGGTGGGTACTGTTGAAATATATTCTCTGGTGATTACTGTTGTTATACATCCCCTGGTGTAATTCATTCTTTCGAGGTTACTGTTGCAGTATATCCCATGGTAGTCACTGTTGTAATATATCCCATGGTAGTTACTGTAGTAATACATCCCCTAGTAGTTAGTGTTGTAATACATCCTCTGATGGTTACTGTAGTAATGCATTCCTTGGTGGCTAGGGTTGTAATACATCCTCTGTTGCAATACATCCCATGGTAGTTACTGTTGTAATACACCTACTGGTAGTTACTATTGAAATACATCCTTTGGAAGTTACTGTTGTAATACATCCCCTGATAGTTACTGCTGTAATAATCCCCTCGTCGATACTGTTGTAATACATCCAATGGTAGTTTTTGTTGTAATACATCCCTGGTAGTTACTGTTGTAATACATCCCCCATGGTAGTTACTATTGTAATATATCCCTGGTAGTTACTGTTGTAAGACACCCCCTGGTGGGTACTGTTGTAATACATCCAATGGTAGTTTTTGTTGTAATACATCCCTTTTAGTTACTGTTGTAATACATCCCCCATGGTAGGTACTATTGTAATATATCCCTGGTAGTTACTGTTGTAAGACATCCCCTGGTAGATACTGTTGTGATACATCCTCTGATGGTTACTCTTGTTATACGTCTCATGGCAGTTACTGTTGCAATACATCTTCTGGTGGTTACTGTTGTAATACATCCTCTGGCGGTTACTGTTGTAATACATCCAATGGTATTTTTTGTTGTAATACATCCCTGTTAGTTACTGTTGTAATACATCCCCCATGGTAGTTACTATTGTAATATATCCCTGGTAGTTACTGTTGTAAGACACCCCCTGGTGGGTACTGTTGTAATACATCCAATGGTAGTTTTTGTTGTAATACATCCCTTTTAGTTACTGTTGTAATACATCCCCCATGGTAGGTACTATTGTAATATATCCCTGGTAGTTACTGTTGTAAGACATCCCCTGGTAGATACTGTTGTGATACATCCTCTGATGGTTACTCTTGTTATACGTCTCATGGCAGTTACTGTTGCAATACATCTTCTGGTGGTTACTGTTGTAATACATCCTCTGGCGGTTACTGTTGTAATACATCCTCTTGTGGTTGCTGTTTAATACATTGCATGGTAGTTACTGTTGTAATACATCCTCTGGTGGTTACTGTTGTAATACATCCCCTTGTGGTTACTGTTGTAATACATCCCATGGAAGTTACTGTTGTAATGCATCCCATGGTGGTTGCTGTTGTAATACATCCTCTGGTGGTTACTGTTTTAATACATCCTCTGGTGGGTACTGTTTTAATACATTCCGTGGTAGTTACTGTTGTAATTCATCCCATGGTAGTTACTGTTGTAATACATCCTCTGGTGGTTACTGTTGTAATACATCCTCTGGTGGTTACTGTTGCATCCCATGGTAGTTACTGTTGTAATACATCCTATGGTAGTTACTGTTGTAATTCATCCTCTGGTAGTTACTGTTGTAATACATCCTCTGGTGGTTACTGTTGCATCCTGTGGTAGTTACTGTTGTAATACATCCTCTGGTGATTACTGTTGCAATACATCTCATGGTATTTACTGTTATAATACATCCTCTTGTGGTTACAACTGTAATACATTTCTTGGTAGTTTCTATTAAAATACATCCCCTGGGAGTTACCATTGTAATACTTACTCTGGTGGTTACTGTTGAAGTACATCGCCGGGTAGTCACTGTTGTAATACATCCCCTGGTAGTTACTGTTGTAATTCATCCCCAGGTAGTTACTGTTGTAATACATCCTCTTTTGGTTTCTGTTTAATACATCCTCTGGTGGTCGCTTCTTCGTCTTCTTGTTGATCTGCTGTTAATTCCGTCCCAGGTCTTCTCCAGATGGTGAACCGGCTGTGGCCCCCGGTTGGGGGTGACGTTCGTATTACAACAGTAACTACCAGGGGATGTATTTCTGTTGTAATACATCCATTGGTAGGTACTATTGTAATACATCCCCTGATAGTTACTGTTGTAATAATCCCCTCGTCGTTACTGTTGTAATACATCCAATGGTAGTTACTGTTGTAATACATATCCTGCTAGTTACTGTTGTAATACTTCCTCTGGCAGTTACTGTTGTAATTCAACCCATGGAGGTTACTGTTGTAATTCATGCCCTGGTAGTTACTGTTGTAATACATCCTCTGGTAGTTACTGTTGTAATACATCCTCTGGTAGTTACTGTTGTAATACATCCTCTGGTAGTTACTGTAGCAATACATCCCCTCGATTTTACTGTTGAAATACATCCCCTGGTGGATACTGTTTTAATACATACTATGGTATTTACTGTTGTAACTCATCCCCATTGAGTTACTGTTGTAATACATCCCCTGGTAGTTACTGTTGTAGTATATTCCTTGGTAGTTACTGTCGTAATATATTCCCTGGTAGTTTCTGTTGTAATGCATCCCATGGTTATTACTGTTTAATACATCCCCATGTAGTTACTCTTGTAATACATCCTCTGGTGGTTTCTGTTGTAATACATCCTCTGTTGGTTACTGTTGTAATGCTTCCTCTGGTAGTTTCTGTTGTAATACATCACCTCGTAGTTACTGTTGTAATACATCCTCTAGTGGTTACTGTTGTAATACATCTCCTAGTGGTTACTGTTGTAATACATCCTATGGTAGTTACTGTTGTAATGCATCCCCTGGTAGTTACTGTTGTAATACATCCCCTGGTAGTTACTGTTGTAATACATCCCCTCGTAGTTACTGTTGTAATACATCCCCTGGTAGTTACTGTTGTAATACATCCCCTCGTAGTTACTGTTGTAATACATCCCCTGGTAGTTACTGTTGTAATACATCCCCTGGTAGTTACTGTTGTAGTACATCCCCTGGTAGTTACTGTTGTAGTACGTCCCCTGATAGTTTCTGTTGTAATACATCCCCTGGTAGTTACTGATGTAATTCATCTCCTAGCAGTTACTGTTGTAATACATCCCCTGGTAGTTACTGTTGTAATACATCCCCTGGTAGTTACTGTTGTAGTACGTCCCCTGGTAGTTACTGATGTAGTTCATCTCCTAGCAGTTACTGTTGTAATACATCCCCTGGTAGTTACTGATGTAGTTCATCTCCTAGCAGTTACTGTTGTAATACATCCCCTGGTAGTTACTGTTGTAATACATCCCCTGGTAGTTACTGATGTAATTCATCTCCTAGCAGTTACTGTTGTAATACATCCCCTGGTAGTTACTGATGTAGTTCATCTCCTAGCAGTTACTGTTGTAATACATCCCCTGGTAGTTACTGTTGTAATACATCCCCTGGTAGTTACTGTTGTAATACATCCCCTGGTAGTTACTGATGTAGTTCATCTCCTAGCAGTAACTGTTGTAATACATCCCCTGGTAGTTACTGATGTAGTTCATCTAGTAGCAGTTACTGTTGTAATACATCCCCTGGTAGTTACTGTTGTAATACATCCCCTGGTAGTTACTGTTGTAATACATCCCCTGGTAGTTACTGATGTAGTTCATCTCCTAGCAGTTACTGTTGTAATACATCCCCTGGTAGTTACTGTTGTAATACATCCCCTGGTAGTTACTGTTGTAATACATCCCCTGGTAGTTACTGTTGTAATACATCCCCTGGTAGTTACTGTTGTAATACATCCCCTGGTAGTTACTGATGTAGTTCATCTCCTAGCAGTAACTGTTGTAATACATCCCCTGGTAGTTACTGTTGTAATACATCCCCTGGTAGTTACTGTTGTAATACATCCCCTGGTAGTTACTGTTGTAATACATCCCCTGGTAGTTACTGATGTAGTTCATCTCCTAGCAGTTACTGTTGTAATACATCCCCTGGTAGTTACTGTTGTAATACATCCCCTGGTAGTTACTGTTGTAATACATCCCCTGGTAGTTACTGTTGTAATACATCCCCTGGTAGTTACTGTTGTAATACATCCCCTGGTAGTTACTGTTGTAATACATCCCCTGGTAGTTACTGTTGTAATACATCCCCTGGTAGTTACTGTTGTAATACATCCCCTGGTAGTTACTGTTGTAATACATCCCCTGGTAGTTACTGTTGTAATACATCCCCTGGTAGTTACTGATGTAATTCATCTCCTAGCAGTAACTGTTGTAATACATCCCCTGGTAGTTACTGTTGTAATACATCCCCTGGTAGTTACTGATGTAGTTCATCTCCTAGCAGTAACTGTTGTAATACATCCCCTGGTAGTTACTGTTGTAATACATCCCCTGGTAGTTACTGATGTAATACATCCCCTGGTAGTTACTGTTGTAATACATCCCCTGGTAGTTACTGTTGTAATACATCCCCTGGTAGTTACTGTTGTAATACATCCCCTGGTAGTTACTGATGTAGTTCATCACCTAGTAGTAACTGTTGTAATACATCCCCTGGTAGTTACTGTTGTAATACATCCCCTCGTAGTTACTGTTGTAATACATCCCCTCGTAGTTACTGTTGTAATACATCCCCTGGTAGTTACTGTTGTAATACATCCCCTGGTAGTTACTGTTGTAATACATCCCCTCGTAGTTACTGTTGTAATACATCCTCTGGTAGTTACTGTTGTAATACATCCCCTCGTAGTTACTGATGTAGTTCATCCCTAGCAGTAACTGTTGTAATACATCCCCTGGTAGTTACTGTTGTAATACATCCCCTGGTAGTTACTGATGTAATACATCCCCTGGTAGTTACTGTTGTAATACATCCCCTGGTAGTTACTGTTGTAATACATCCCCTGGTAGTTACTGTTGTAATACATCCCCTATTAGTTACTGATGTAGTTACATCTCCTGGCAGTTACTGTTGTAATACATCCTCTGGTGGTTACTGTTGTAATGCATCCCTTGGTGGTTAGTGTTATAATACATCATCTTGTGGTTGCTGTGGCAATACATCCCCTGGTAGTTACTGTTGTAATACATCCCCTGGTAGTTACTGTTGTAATACATCCCCTGGTAGTTACTGTTGTAATACATCCCCTGGTAGTTACTGTTGTAATACATCCCCTGGTAGTTACTGTTGTAATACATCCCCTGGTAGTTACTGTTGTAATACATCCCCTGGTAGTTACTGTTGTAATACATCCCCTGGTAGTTACTGTTGTAATACATCCCCTGGTAGTTACTGTTGTAATACATCCCCTGGTAGTTACTGTTGTAATACATCCCCTGGTAGTTACTGATGTAGCTCATCTCCTAGCAGTTACTGTTGTAATACATGCTCATGTTACATACTTTAGTACAGTCGCTACACTATGTAGTGTACGTAATTTTTTCACTCTCTTATAACACTGTATAATGATATGTTGCATAAATTGTCACTGTTCATAAGGGTATATATTTATTTATTATTTCAGGTTAAGCATCTTAAATATTTACTGAAGTAAATTTGTTTATAACCTGTTTGGTAAGAGTTATGTGCATAAGAACATAAAGAACAAACACTGCAGAAGGCCTACTTTTCCATGCGAGACAGGTCAAAGGCTCATACCGGCTTAAGCCAATGCCCCAACCTAGTCAGGTCTTGTCATGTTCACTTAAGGACGAAGCACGGCGTCAGACTTAGTAGCACAAACTAGTCAGGTCAAACGCACACCTACCCACACCCACTCATGTATTTATCTAACCTATTTTTAAAACTACAAAACTTCTTAGCTTCTGTAACGGTACTCGGGAGTTTGTTCCACTCATCCACAACTCTATTACCAAACCATATAGATCATCTAATTTTTAATCGGCTCAGTGCGAGGCGTCATCTTCCGGTCCTTCCCATAATAAATCGTCGTCAGAGGTACACCCATCACTATCAACAATCCTAATAAGATCCTGGGCTACGAGATGCTCCACTCCACATCACAAAAAGAGTAAACTTAGTAAGAGTTCACCTCAGTCAACCATACAGGTTCAACCAGGCCTCCTTCTTTTACATCAAGAAGCGCTGACACAGGATGATAATAAGACCTATATTGCAATATCCTTGTGTGTGCTTGCCGCTAACAACAAAAATCAACAAGTTACATCTAGAGAGTTCAAGACAAGGCTTTATCACAGGCACCAGACTGAGGCACAAAATCAAAATGGAAGATCTGCACACCTAACAGGAGTTATCGCAATAAATGTCTGGCCAGACAAACTAAAACAGCAACAACTATACGCCATGCTTTATATACCAGACAGAGAAACCTCTCCCCAACCAGCTAGCACCACTTACAACATTATCAACACAACGAGAAAACCCTCCCCAACCAGCTAGCACCACTTACAACATTATCAACACACCGAGAAAACCCTCCCCAACCAGCTAGCACCACTTACAACATTATCAACACAACAAGAAAACCCTCCCCAACCAGCTAGCACAACTGACAACATTATCAACAGACCGAGAAAACCCTCCCCAACCAGCTAGCACCACTGACAACATTATCAACACACCGAGAAAACCCTCCCCAACCAGCTAGCACCACTGACAACATTATCAACACATCGAGAAAACCCTCCCCAACCAGCTAGCACCACTGACAACATTATCAACACACCGAGAAAACCCTCCCCAACCAGCTAGCACCACTGGCAACATTATCAACACATCGAGAAAACCCTCCCCAACCAGCTAGCACCACTGACAACATTATCAACACACCTCCCCACAGGACCCACAGAATGTCCCTCCAACAAAGAGTTCGACGTTTCATCCACGAGGAAGATTTGCCAAGACCAAAGACTCTGAGTGATTTCCCTGAAGATTTAGAAGAATGGATACCACAGAGACACATAAAAACCACATAAAAACCTTGATGTTATTAGCAGCAAACGCCTGTACCAAATTATTATTAATCGTGGCCGTGACGCCGTGCTCTTTCGTGTTTTCCACAGTCTTTCTTGCGTGCTAGAACTTTAAACTGTGCCAGTGACCTTATAAGATATATCCTTCCAGCGCTTGGAACTAATCTGGCAGAAAATAATATCTACTGAGTCAAAAAAGGAGAATCAGTGTACAATAAGGCAGCATAACCATACTCTCAGAGGGGAACTTTAGGCCTAGAGTGCCAGTGAAAATATTAGAACTTTTTTGTCAGAGGAAAGACAGTCTCCCTGATAATAGTGTGTTATACATAGTGTTGTAGTGTGTGCCACAGTGGTACCCTAGTATATGGATAATAAATGATAAGGTAAAATTGAAAACTGAAGTGTTAGGCCCAAAGAGGCAGGTTCATGTTGTAAACAGTTGCCAGCAGTCGTCAGAACCTCCCAGCAGGTCTGTTAGTTTACCTGACTTAAAATTAGTGATACCAGGAAGTAAAACATTACTGTGGAAATACGAGGAGGTGCAAAATCTTGAGGAAATACGAAAAATGTACAGTTTTGTAGAAATATGCTAAACAGTGTATAGTTGTTAGCACTTATTGTGATGGAGTGATGTAAACAGTGTGTGGTAAACGTGTAGTTAGCAGCGGTCGCAATATACACAACGAAAACCATTATTCCTCCAGTAATCTTCATATGCAGAAGCCACCGGCGCCCAAACATGCAAGTTATACTTTCTTTATCAAACTGAACACAAATTACTCTGTTTAATATTTTTCCAGTAGTCCTCTTCATGAGCTAGTCCAAAATCATCCAGTGAGCCTAATCCAGTTTTGCCCGGATTCATCCAACGACCGGATTCAAACGGATTCATTGATAACAATGTGTCCTCTGACTGGTTTCACTAACTGACGGGGCTCTACACGCCCTTATCAAACACTCAAATAGTAACTACAACATATAGTTACAATTCAGATAGACAGATCTACTGTTAAGGTGATTATTAGTAAAAAGATATACAGTGATCCACTAACTAGACTCATCTGGATTCGTTGGATTCGGGCGGATTCAAACAGTTTCATTGGAAATAAAGCCAAATCAGAAGAACTGGTACAAAAAATTAAATACTTCAGGGAATTATAGACTAGCTAGTTAGGAGAGTAATCAAGTATTGTAAGATGACCAACACTATGAAGATCTGTGTATTCTGTAAAAGGGTAAGACGAGAAACATGCCCAGATTGCTTGTATGGAAAATTTATAAGAGGTTACCTGTATGCACCTCAACATTACGTTCATACACGTAATCTCATTGGGAGGCGACAACCATATATTGTTTACCGTAGTCACCCCGTGTAGACATGTGAGAAAACTTAGCCACCCGTGGTCACTGCAGGTGACTCCTTCCACCTCACAATCTTACCCATATCTATCCGATACCAGTATGAAGTGGATAGCACCCGCAAGTACGACGCTACTAATTAATTGTGGACTGTAAAGATTATATTGGTTTGATTGAATGAAAGAGGGGAGTAGGTTACACACATGTATATCCATCAAGGAAAAAACACTTGTATATAATACCACCACTTGCCAAATATTCTCTGGTGGTCACTTGATGCTCCTTATTTCCTCCATTCACCATCTCATTTCGATGTCCTCCTACACCGATATGGTTTTTATTTCAGCGTTGGTTTGTCCCAGTTTAGAAATCGTGACTCCATAAACTCCACTATCCTAGGGACAGGAACCACGAGGTTAACATGTGCTCACTCGGGAAATGGCAACTCATTTCACTTCACTCAGTCTCTTAACTTAGTGTTATTATCACTGATTACATTACAATTCACAAGACGATTTAATGCCTCGTAAATTTTACACACATTAGAGGTTGACACATTAAGACTTGACACCGGATGATTAAATCACTGGTATTTTCTCCTGAACACTCCATGGCGTTATGCCATCTCTCCAGTGTCTACCATTATTCACTAATTTTACCACTTTATTACAGTGGTCCCATAAATCATGTTCCCTCACTCTTCACCACGAACAATTACGAAGTGAGGCCTATATTAATCCTTAGGCCACCGTGGATGCCAATTTCCTGGTCCCATTTTTTCCCAGCCTCTTAACTCCATTCAAACACTCCCACCTCCCGATGCTCATCTCCTTTGCCCATCAGCGAAGGCGTAGAGGTTCTCTGTCGGTTCTGTTCTTTAAAATACACTTTAGAGCAATAGTAATGCATTAATCATGTATATATACATTATAAACAATAGACAGCATAATTTTGTGCAATTATTTTCCACACTGCAGCTGGGCGAAGGTCGTTGTTAGACGACTTAAATAATGTGGAGTACAATTTTCCCATCTTCACTGGCCACCTGGCTTGGGAACTCCAACATTGGTATTTACATAATTACCAATCAATTCTTTCCACCTGTTAACTCCTCAGGTAGGGCTCCATCCAAAGCACACTCAAGCTTCCATGCTTCTTGTATTAACAATTTCCTCTTATTGTAAGGTGTGATGCTAAGCCTATACTCTCTGGGTTAATTTATTGGGCAAACTGGATTTATCAGACTTTAACAATAACAAGTATCGCTCAGTATCCCAAGTCAGCCCCAGTACATTACTACATATAGGCACTTCAACTCCAGGGCTATCCATATTTATTGATCTCTCAAAATGGACTTATTACTGTTCCATTCCCTCAGGGGCATCTTTGCAACTTGCATTATTTTATTAGCCCCTTCATATATCCTCATTAGTTCCTCTTCAGTTGACGTCACATCCTGGAAATTGTCCACCTAAGATTATTTACCCAATTACTTCGCTTAGTGAACCATCTGTGCACTTAAGGTGTGAATTTATCGTCGCCTAAAGTAGGAACAATTTATTATTTAACTGTTGATTAATTATATCATTATAAGCAGTCAACAATTCTGGTGTCTTGCTCAGTTCGCAGAGCTGGGCCCTTTAACTGTCCATATGCCATCCTATAATTAGTAGGTATTTCTGGACGGTCGAGCTTCCACGGAAGTTGCACCCAGTAATGTCCAGACTCAAATTTAACATCCTTCAGATATTGTTCCTGAGTAAAGGAATCATTTGGACTTTCCTGATTTATATTAATCCCTATGCTGTCCAGCTCCCACAAATTAGACTGGTTCAACATCATTCTCGATAGAAGAATACTTGTACTAGGTTGACCTTTCATGAGTAAGACGCACCGTGACTATTTACTACTTCCTCTAGTCATTATTACTACGCGGTAGTCTGCCATATATTAAATGGCCCGTACCAGTGTTGAGGAGAGTGACGCCGTAGAGTTTTGGATTTATGTCCTTTATCCTGAATTATTACATCCAACACCGGCAAGGCTACCTCAGCTAAGCCATCATTATTGCCATTAGCTGCAGCCTTTACATCAGTCACTGTAGTGTCAGGGTTATAACATTATCATTATTGGAATCACATACAACCCTGCAGTATGGTGTCCCTTGTTGGATAGCAACTGTTCAATTTGTCATGACAATCCCATTTTGATTGCGACATCTGATACATACCTGGAGTTTACCTGGAGAGAGTTCCGTGGGTCAACGCCCCCGCGGTCCGGTCTGTGACCAGGCCTACTGGTGGATCAGAGCCTGATCAACCAGGCTGTTACTGCTGGCTGCACGCAATCCAACGTACGAGCCACAGCCCGGTTGGTCCGATACCGACTTTAGGTGCTTGTTCAGTGCCTGCTTGAAGACTGCCAGGGGTCTATTGGTAATTCTCCTTATGTATGCTGGGAGGTAGTTGAACAGTCTCGGGCCCCTGACACTTATTGTATTGACTCTTAACGTGCTAGTGACACCCTTGCTTTTCATTGGGGGGGATGTTGCATCGTCTGCCGAGTCTTTTGCTTTCGTTGTGAGTGATTTTCGTGTGCAAGTTCGGTACTAGTCCCTCTAGGATTTTCCAGGTGTATATAATCATGTATCTCTCCCGCCTGCGTTCCAGGGAATACAGGTTTAGGAACCTCAAGCGCTCCCAGGAAATAAATGGTATAAAATACCGACACAATGGAAATATAAACACATATGCAGTATAATGTGATCCTTTATTGACAACGTTTCACCCACACAGTGGGCTTTTTCAAGTCACACACAGATCTACCTGGGGTGGAAGGTACGGGAGTATTTATAGTCATGTTCAGAATGTTGAGGTCAGGTGGAGAATGCTGCATCTGATGATCTACCGGGTGGGGTTATAGAGTCTTGGGTAGCTTGGCAGGGGTATTGGACAAGTTGTGAGTAGACCTTCTGCAGTGTTCTATGTTCTTATGTGGGATAGCGATGAAGAAGTTTCTTGGCGAGTGGTTCAGCTATGTTATAGAAGCCATTGTTCTGGTTGAAATTGTTGGTTATAGAGATAAGCGATGATTCCAGGATTCTTCTGTATTGAGTGTTGTCTTCTGTGGCGATAAGTCTTGAGTTTCTGTAGTTAATTAAATGGTTGTGTGAATTGCGATGTTGTACACAGGCATTCCTTGTATCGTCAGTCCTGCTTGCATATTGGTGTTCTGAAATACGTGTTTGGAGGTCTCTTGATGTTTCGCCCACATATAATTTGTTGCAGTCATTACAAGGGATTATGTATACCCCTGCAGAGGATGGAGGCTTGTCCTGTCTACTACTGGTGATGTCCTTGATGGTCGTGGTTGTGGAGGTAGATACTTGGAATGATGTATTGGAAAAGATGTTGGAAACATGTTTGGCAATGGAGTTGGTGGGGAGGACTATGTATCTCTTCTCGGCAGTGTCTTCTCTGGGTGTGTTGAAGATGTTTAATGCCCGCCGTCTGCAGTCTCTGATGAAGTGACGAGGATAGTGGAGTTTAGAAAATACTTGTTCAATTATAGTGCATTCTTCCTCAAGGAACTCATTGCTGCAGATTCTGAGTGCACGCAGGAAGAAGCCTATAATTACACCACGTTTGGTTTTGGTGTCGTGGTGAGAGTAGAAGTGGAGAAGATCGTTTTGGTTGGTTGGTTTTCGATAGACTTTACAACGAAGTTCATGGTCAGTTTTGCAGAGTAGAACATCAAGGAAAGGAAGAGTGTTGTTGACTACTTCTTCAAGTTGAACTGGATTGATTTCTCGACCTGGTTGAGCTATGTGTTGGCTTTTACGTGTTTCTCTTTCGAAAATCACCTCTTTCAGCAGACTTTTGGACTACCCATGGGTTCGCCACTCAGTGTTCCTGGCGAACCTATACATGGAACATGAGAAGCCGAACGTTTCTCCACCATTATTCCTTCGTCTGTCACCTGGCTCCGTTATGTTGACGACATTCTCCTCATAACTCCTAAACGCTTCAACGTTCAAGCTCTCCAAGACAAGCTCAACCAGGTCGAGCCCTCAATCCAGTTCACACTTGAAGAAGAAGTCGACAACACTCTTCCTTTCCTTGATGTTCTGCTCTGCAAAGCTGACCACGAACTTCGTTTTAAAGTCTATCGAAAACCCACCAACCAAAACGATCTTCTCCACTTCTACTCTCACCACGACACCAAAACCAAACGTGGTGTAATTATAGGCTTCTTCCTGCGTGCACTCAGAATCTGCAGCAATGAGTTCCTTGAGGAAGAATGCACTATAATTGAACAAGTATTTTCTAAACTCCACTATCCTCGTCACTTCATCAGAGACTGCAGACGGCGGGCATTAAACATCTTCAACACACCCAGAGAAGACACTGCCGAGAAGAGATACATAGTCCTCCCCACCAACTCCATTGCCAAACATGTTTCCAACATCTTTTCCAATACATCATTCCAAGTATCTACCTCCACAACCACGACCATCAAGGACATCACCAGTAGTAGACAGGACAAGCCTCCATCCTCTGCAGGGGTATACATAATCCCTTGTAATGACTGCAACAAATTATATGTGGGCGAAACATCAAGAGACCTCCAAACACGTATTTCAGAACACCAATATGCAAGCAGGACTGACGATACAAGGAATGCCTGTGTACAACATCGCAATTCACACAACCATTTAATTAACTACAGAAACTCAAGACTTATCGCCACAGAAGACAACACTCAATACCGAAGAATCCTGGAATCATCGCTTATCTCTATAACCAACAATTTCAACCAGAACAATGGCTTCTATAACATAGCTGAACCACTCGCCAAGAAACTTCTTCATCGCTATCCCACATAAGAACATAGAACACTGCAGAAGGTCTACTCACAACTTGTCCAATACCCCTGCCAAGCTACCCAAGACTCTATAACCCCACCCGGTAGATCATCAGATGCAGCATTCTCCACCTGACCTCAACATTCTGAACATGACTATAAATACTCCCGTACCTTCCAACCCCAGGTAGATCTGTGTGTGACTTGAAAAAGCCCACTGTGTGGGTGAAACGTTGTCAATAAAGGATCACATTATACTGCATATGTGTTTATATTTCCATTCGAAGTCATTTGGCGTCAGGATAATATCTGATAGGCTTGTGTTAACCAAATTCTGTGGCTCTCTCATAAAAAATTCAATTTGATCTTCGACTCTCAGTCTGGTTAGTGGCTTGCTAAAAACTGAGTCATAATGGGACTTGAGTAGCTCACTCATTTCCTTGCTGTCATCTGTGTAGGACCCATCTTGTTTAAGTAGGGGCCCAATACTGGATGTTGTTCTCGACTTGGATTTGGCCTAAGAAAAGAAATACTTTGGGTTTCTTTCTATTTCATTTATGGCTTTTAGTTCTTCCCGCGATTCCTGACTCCTATAAGATTCCTTTAGCTTAAGTTCGATGTTTGCTATTTCTCTGACCAGTGACTCCCTACGCATTTCAGATATATTGGCCTCTTATAGCCGCTCTGTTATTCTTTTCTGTCGCTTGTAAAGGGAGCGCCTGTCTCTTTCTATTTTACATCTGCTCCTCCTCTTTCTTAAAGGAATAAACCTTGATCATATATCGAGTGCCACCGAGTTAATCTGTTCTAGGCATAAGTTGGGGTCTGTGTTGCTTAGTCTATCTTCCCAGCTTATATCGTTTAGGACTTGATTTACTTGGTCCCACTTTATGTTCTTGTTATTGAAGTTGAATTTGGTGAAGGCTCCCTCGTGACTAATCTCATTTTGTCGGTCTGGGGCACCGCACATACATGTCTGAACCTCGTTTATGTTGTGATCTGAGTATATTGTTTTTGATATAGTGACATTTCGTATCAGATCATCATTGTTAGTGAATATGAGATCTAGTGTATTTTCCAGTCTATTAGGCTCTATTATTTGCTGGTTTAAGTTGAATTTTGTGCAGAGATTTAAAAGCTCGTGTGTGTGTGAGTTCTCGTCAGAGCTGCCTCCTGGTGTTATCACTGCAACAACATTATTTGCTATATTCCTCCATTTTAGGTGCCTTAAGTTGAAATCCCCCAGGAGCAAGATAATAGGGGGCAGGAGCTGCCAGATTTTCCAGACAGTGGTCAATTTTTAGCGGCTGTTCCTGTAATTGCTGAGACGTTGTATCTTGAGGCTTGTAGACTACCACAATGACTAGGTTTTGGTTCTCGATCTTTACTGCTAAAACTTCCACTACATCATTTGAGGCATTAAGCAGTTCTGTGGAAACAAGTGACTCCTGCAGAAGAGACAATTTCTCTCTCTTCCTTGCCTGACCTCTTATCAGCTGGGTTACCCTTACTGAGGTACTTATTCCTCTTACCTTGATGTGAGGAACCACTATTACTGATTCCTGTCACTTAATATGTGCCTATGTAACCCTTAATTATGATTATTACCACTAGGATTATTTTTCCCTTTTGAGACTTGACAGATACCTCAGAGTCATTATGTGCTATATCCACAACTGTTTGGCTGACTGGTCTGCAATTGAACAATTAATTCTTGCCAACCTAGTCTGATATCCTCCAGACTGTACTCTGGAGGTTTTGGCAAACCCACCCTTTGCATTAATGGTTTGATGAACTGCCTGGTTTACACACTTTAATTTATTCAAACCCTTACTTTTACAAGACAGTTTTTCTTCCAATTCGTAATGCTGATTAATTAAAACATTCATTTCTTTTCCATCTGCACAATTCACCAGCAGATCTCTCTCACAGTCTTTATACCACAATTTATATGACTCATATCTATTTTCTAAGGCATCTAGGTGTAACTTTAATTCATCAGGGTTCACCGTTTCTTGTCCCGTTAACTCCATACACATAACCCTACCGAGCTTGCAATGATGCTTTCTTGCTTTGACATCCATGGACTTACCAGCCACATTAACTCCATCAGTTTCAGTCATGGTTAGAGAATTATTAATCATTTATTATATACCTTAAGTACATCCCTTTTAAGAGTAGTTCTTGAACTTTGCTCTTGTATAAATCCTAGCCACACGTGCTAGCAATTAATTGGGCTAATTATCATCCACCACACGATCGATTAAGTTTGTGTACCCTATACCCACTTCCTTCAATCAGTCACTTAATTATTAAGTAATTAATTCAAATAATTTTTCACTTATTGCATCCGGTTCAAAGGACTAACAGTAGTCACCCTGTGTAGACATGTGAGAAAACTTAGCCACCCCTGGTCACTGCAGGTGACTCCTTCCACCTCACAATCTTACCCATATCTATCCGAGACCAGTATGAAGTGGATAGCACCCACAAGTACGGTGCTACTAATTAATTGTTGACTGTATAGATTAAATTGGTTTGACATAGTTTGAACATAGTACCGTATCTTTGATAGTATGCCTACTGTCTTAGATATTTTCTTGGAAATTTGTTGTATATATGTCTGGAATTTGAGGCTACTGTCTAGATGGATGTGAAGGCTTATTCAGCCCTGTAACAACTTCAGTCAGTATTACTCAGGCTGGCTCCTCCTCAGGAAAATTAATGCGTAGAAAAATAATAAAAACTGACAAACAGAAACACTTTATTAATTAGAATATAAAATATAAAACACGTAAACATGAAATATTGATCCTACATTAAAGAAAATGAAAAATGAAAAATATAAATGATATCTGAATTCAACGCTAATATTTGTAAAACTTGGGTGACTGGTGTTGGTGACAATCCACTGGCTAGTTCTTCACAGTATACCAGTGAATAATCTCTCCCGATGACAGGTAAGCAGGTTCTTTACCGCTGCAATGATGAGGGGTTACCTCCTGCAACTTCATACAGGTGTACAGGTAAGTATCTATATCATGGGACGTCTCAGGAAGTTAGTCCATCTCCTTCAGTTATACTCGTTGATTGGCAGGTGACCCTCTCTGTCATCCAAGCTGAAAAGATAGACAGGTTACCCACTGCTTAAGAAATCACTCTCCATGATAAGTACAATACCTAAAAGATGTGGTGATTATTACAACAGTCAACTTAGAGCAAGACTGAAAGGACTAAGTTTATTATTGGTCAAAAGTGAAGCTTTCAACCAATAAATCCACTAGAATACAAGGCAGGCATGTACTTACAGTAGTGCTGGGAGCTGTGAGTCTAATGATTACTGTTTGGACTGGAGCCCAACACGTCACCTTTCGGGGGGGGGAAGAAGGAGGGGAAGGGATAGCGGGAGCTGGACTGACCCTACCTTAACAAGCAGCCGGCAATCAAACTATCACTTTTGGGGTGGGGGAAAAAGGCGGGAACAGCGAGAGCGTGACTTACCCTACCTAAACAAGTGATTCGCTGCCTTACCACGGTCGAGTGCGGTTGTGCTCTGCACCCCTCTGCTGTTTTCAGGCGAGCTACCTTGTATCAACATGGCGCTGAGTGTGATGAGACGCGTAAATACCGTTGATATTGAGCTGCTTCGTGGGGCGATTTCACCCTCTCCAGCGCAGGTATTACTCCCAACAATCATTAGGGAGACCTATGGAATCCAAGACGATGAGGTGTATGGTGTAGCCCTGAATGGGGCTTACAGAATCTTCGTCAAACTGAATTCCACGTCCGTATACGAGTCTTTGGTGACGAGATTCCAAGACGTGAGTCTTGACGCTACTCCAGCTGTGAAGGTGCGTTTGATCGACGTATCTCGCCACTTTACGTGGGTTAAGATTCGTAATGTCCCATTTGAGGCAGATGAGGCTGACGTCAGGAATGTTTTTGAGGCATATGGGACCGTACATCTGGCACAACAAGGCAAGTGGACGGCAGGTGCTTACATGGGCCGTCTGGAGGGAACCTTTTCCCTGAAGAAGACTCTGAGACATCCCATACCATCTTATGTCGTGTTGGAGGACTTCAGGACACAAGTTATGGTATCGTATGCCAGACAGAGACGTACATGCAGAATATGTGGGGCGTACGACCATATGGCAGCAGCATGTGTGAAGCTGAGGAGGGCGCCTGCACAAACTGGTGAAGCACCAGTTACCAGCGTGATAGCTGTTGTTGAGAGCCCCACAAGAAAGCAAGGGCTTGGGCGCTTGTGGAGTGAAGAGGCACACGACAGACGACAACAAACATGGCCGCCGCTACAGTCCAAGATAACTCCTTCCCAGTATTTGATGTCAAGAAGATCACCGACCCAGAAATAGCTAAACTCCTTATGATTCAGAACCAAACGATCACCAAACTAACTCAAGAAATGCAGGAACTAAAGGCTAGCAATGCAGATTACCTCAACAAGATCACTGCTCTAGAACATAAACTAGACACTCTAGAACAACAAAGCAACACCCACACCCGGTCCCTAGACACCATCAACACTTTAAAAGACCAAGTCACCCTACTTACTACCAACATTACAGAGGAAAGATCAAGAGTGGACCAACAACTTGCCAATGTCATAACCAACTTCCAAGACCATAATGACCAACAGCAGCTATCTGACGCTGTTGTAGTTAACAGCAAACATCTCCCACCCACAGTCACCCAAGAGACCTGCATGGAGACCACCCTACAGCTTATCAAGGACCACCTTCGCCTTAACATACGTAGTGATGACTTAAAGGATTGCAAACTGATGGGCTATCATGCAGGTAAAAAAACAGTGCTGTTAAAATTCCAAACTAGCTTACAAAGAAACAACCTACTAAAAACATCTATTTCTATGAAAACTGATGTTTACGTCAATGAGTGCCTTACCAAAACGAGACAAAACCTTCTTTATCGGCTAAGAAAACTGCGCTATGCCCAAAAAATCCACCAGTGCTTTGTGAGGGATGGAAAAATAGCAGTTAGGAAACAGCCCACTGGAAAGAGATACTTCATCTCCACAGAACATGACCTTAAAACATTCCTAAGTGAGGCTGGACTAACAGAATCAGAGTAAAGTGCAGATAATACCCATAGTCCACCGTTAGTGTTATATTGTCATAAATTTGTGCCCCCCTAAAATTCTAATACTCCAACTACTTTTAATTGTCATTGTTGTACTCAACGACCATTCTACCTCATAGTCTTAATTGTATTAAATATCTACAGAATCTATCTCCTTTTTTACAACTTACCACATCACTGTTCCATCTTATTTTTTTATAAACTAACCATAACTTGTCTTCAATAATTCTACCTCACTTTAAAAAATACTCAATTGCCCAATTTTATTCTAAATCCCTATTATTGCCCAATTTTACTTTAAACTATATTGATCAAACTTATTGTAAACTTCTTTTATTGACCATTTTTATTCCATACTTTTTTAACCTAGTATTTTCAACTACAACTTTTATATCATCCTGTCTACCATCTTACTAGCATATTATAACCAAGTCATTGCCATTTTTATTTTTATCAATTCTTTTTTTTTATTATTATTTTGCTACCTTAATTTGTGTATTTTATCCTGTCAATTTAAATCTAATTATACTCTAATTCTTGTAAACAACTTATATAAGACCTTAGTGCAATTACAATTGAGAGTCTTGTTCCTTTATTATATTATTAGATTAATCACAGTTTTACTCTAGCTCATTCTAGCTCAATACATAGTCAATACCAAATTCACTATACTAGACCATAGTGCAATTACTAGTGAGAGACTGGTGCTATTTGTAATTTGTATTTTTATATTATTAGACTTGTAAAGCTCTTTCTAGCTCAATACATAGTCAATACCAAATTCACTATACTAGACCATAGTGCAATTACTAGTGAGAGACTGGTGCTATTTGTAATTTGTATTTTTATATTATTAGACTAAAGTTAGTTGTACTATAGCTCTTTCTAGCTCATACATAGTCAATACCAAATTCACTATATTAGACCATAGTGCAATTACTAGTGAGAGACTGGTGCTACTTTTAATTTGTATTTTTATATTATTAGATTAAATTCAGTTGTACCATAGCTCATTCTACCTCAAGACATAGTCAATACCAAATTCACTATATTAGACCATAGTGCAATTACTAGTGAGAGACTAGTGCTATTTTTAATTTGTACTTTTATATTATTAGATTAAACCTATTGTACTTTAGCTCACTCTAGCTCAAAACATAGACTCCACAAAAGTCATTATTAGACCTTAGTGCAATTACAAGTGAGAGTCTTGTTCTATTTTTAATTTGTATTTTTATATTACTAGTTTATACCTAGTTGTACTTTAGTTCATTCCAGCACAACACACAGACAACATCAACTTCATTATGTGTAGTAGTGACTATACCCTACATGACCAAAATACTCTAGCTATATACTTGTCCAAACTTCCAACCACTACAGATATCAGTAGTAGAACTCAACACACAACTCAGGATATAAATAACCATAATTTAAACCTAGAAGATGATTGATCACGTTGACCCTGATCTAAACCTCCATAATCTGACACCCAATCAAAACCTATTGGAAAGTAACTGCCTTTATTACACAGCATCACAAGCCACCACTATCCTAAACAATGCTAAAAGTCTATCAGTACTTAACTACAACATCAGGTCCTTAAGCAAACACTATGATGACCTCCTAGCACTCCTTGAATCACTAAAGACACCCTTCTCCTGCATTATTCTTACTGAGACCTGGCTTAAGCAGGACACAATAGATATCTACCCTCTACCAGGATACACAGCAATTCACAACTGCAGAACAAACCAAGTTGGGGGTGGTATTGCAATCTATTACTCTAACCAATTATCTTGTCTTAGCACCACTTGCTTTAGTGATGAATATGGGGAATACATTTTTGCTAATTTTACTGTAAAAAACCTTAAGACGCCTATAACAATCGGTGCCATTTACCGGATACCTCACACAAACATCCCAAATTTCAGTGAGAAATTAAAGTCACTAATAACAAACAGACAAATGAATAAGCACCACCTTCTCTTAGCTGGAGACTTCAACATCAACCTTGGCTTACTAGATGATCAGCCTGTAACTGATTTCATCAACAATATGAACAACACACTTCTCATACCAACAATAACTAAACCAACCAGGCTCACTGAGACAAGTGCAACCATAATAGACCACATATGGACCAATATACTAGCCCCCCTTAAATCAGGGATAATCACAGATAGCACTACAGACCACTACCCTACCTTCCTCCTGACAAACATTAGTAAACCACCACTTGAATACAACAAAGTCTCATTTAGACTCCATGACGAGGCCTCAGTAAGGAAGTTCACAGCTGACCTAGAGACTGTTGATTGGCCTACAGAATTCTCCAAGGCCAATGGTATTGATGACTGGACAGACATCTTTCTTAACAAATTACTTAGACTATACAACAAACATTGTCCTATAAAAACAAAACAGATCACAAACAAACGGCTTGGTTGCCCATGGCTAACCAGCACCATTCTGAAATCCATTGACAAGAAACACCAATATGAAAAGCAATATAGACAGGGCTTAATACACAAAGATACTCTTAAACACTATTCATCAGCTCTCACCAAAGTAATAAAAAAAGCCAAACAACTATACTACTCCAGTAGATTCACAGACACTAGAGGAGATATAAAAAAGACCTGGAAAACACTCTCTCAGATTCTAGGGACCCACAAACTGAGAAAAACCAAGAATATTGTCCTAACTAAACCTAATGAAACACCACTACATCCCACTGACACAGCTAACAAGATAAACGACTTCTTCTCAAACATAGGATCTAATCTCGCCAGTAAAATCCCACATACCAATGCCCATGCCGGGGACTACCTAGATGGAAATTTCCCTAATTCCTTCTATCTTGCACCAACTGAGCCCACGGAAGTCATTGAGATCATAAAGTCACTTAAAAATAACTCGGGGAATCTGTCTCATGTCCCACCATTACTGTACAAGCGAGCGGCCCATGTCCTTTCGCATGCTATTTCATTACTTTTTAACAAGTCAATAGAGACTAGCACCTTCCCGAAACTACTCAAGATGGCAAGGGTTACACCAATACATAAAGGTGGTGACCCTACAGACTTAAACAACTATAGGCCAATATCTAACTTACCATTGCTATCCAAAATCTTTGAGAAACTCGTGCACAGGAGACTGTATTCATTTATAACGGCTCAAAACATACTCAACCCCTGCCAGTTTGGATTCAGGAAAAATAAAAGCACTAATGATGCAATCATAAAAATGCTAGATCTGCTTTACACAGCATTGGAAAATAAGGAATATCCACTAGGAATTTTTATTGACCTAAGAAAAGCTTTTGACACAGTAAACCACGACATCCTACTCCACAAACTTGACCACTACGGTATAAGAGGCCATGCGCTTGCTTATTTCAAATCTTACATTACTAATAGGTATCAGTACGTCACCATTAAAGACACAGCATCAGCAACACGGCCACTTGATACTGGAGTTCCGCAGGGAAGTGTCCTTGGTCCCCTGCTCTTCCTCATATACATCAATGACCTTCCAAACGTATCCCAACACCTGAAACCCATTCTCTTTGCTGATGACACGACTTATGTCATCTCTCACCCTAATCTTGCCACCCTCAACACCATTGTGAATGAGGAGCTGATTAAAATATCGACTTGGATGACAGCCAATAAACTTACGCTTAACACTGACAAAACTTACTATATTATGTTTGGTAGCAGAGCAGGAGATGCACAAATTAACATTAAGATTGACAACACTCTAATTACCAGAAATAATGGGGGAAAATTCCTAGGCTTATACCTTGACAACAACCTGAATTTCAGCACCCATATCCAGCATATAGCCAAAAAAGTATCCAAAACGGTTGGGATCCTCTCCAAGATACGATACTACGTGCCGCAAAATGCCCTTCTCACACTATACCACTCACTTATTTATCCATACCTCACCTATGCTATTTGTGCTTGGGGATCAACTGCAGCAACACACCTAAAGCCAATAATAACCCAACAAAAAGCTGCAGTAAGAATAATCACTAAATCCCATCCCTGGCAGCACACCCCCCCACTCTTCATAGATCTAAACTTACTCCCAGTTCAGTACATCCACACTTACTACTGTGCAATCTATATCTACAGGGCCTTAAACTCTAATATCAACCTTGACCTAAAACGCTTTCTTGATAGTTGTGACAGAACCCACAGGCATAACACCAGACACAAACATCTCTACGACATTCCCCGTGTCCGACTAAACCTTTACAAAAATTCAATGTATGTCAAAGGCCCTAAAATCTGGAATACCCTACCTGAGAACTCTAGAACTGCAGACACATTCATCACCTTCAAAACTACCATTAGAAAACATCTTATCTCCCTGATACACCCCGTCAACTAACTACACGAATACCACCTGGTGGTTCACACTTACACTCACTCACTCATTTGACCATAAACAGAAATATTAATCTCAGTCTTAAAATAATGAATCCTGTGATACTCCAATACTGAAACTATGTACTGTGCCAAAACAAAAGCATTCACATTGCTAAACTCACAAACTAGTATTTAGTCACTTAGCCATAATACCAACTTACCTCATAATTTGTAATATTTTACAATTAAGAATAAAACTAAGTATGCCCGAAATGCCTAGCCATGCTAAGCGTTCTAGTGGTACACTCTGTAATCACAATTTTACTACATGTAAACCAAACAATAACCAAATTTCTGTAAACTCAGCATTGTAATCCTTATAGAGAATAAACTTTGAATTTGAATTTGAATTTGAACAAGTAGCTTATTCGGATCATCGGGCAGTAGTAGCAGAGGTGGGGTGGGAGTCACTAGCAGGTATATCTAGGGGTTATTGGAAGTTAAATACAAGTGTGTTAGGCGATGAGGAGGGGATAGAGGGATTTGCAACGCTGTGGGAGGGGTTACGTGCAGAGGTAAATGGGGTAGAGGATGTGGTGATGTGGTGGGATGGTGTGGCTAAAGAACGGATTAAGCAATATTACGTAAAGGAAGGGAAACGTATCAATTCTTTAAAATATGGGCTTGCTAACTATTTGGAGGATAGATTACGGGGTTGTTATGCGAGGGAGGCAGTGGCGGGCACTTATCCAATGGATGATATTGTGGCAATTAAAGGGAGGCTGCATGAGGTACAGGATGAGAGGTTCCAAGCAGTGCGGGTACAGGCGGGGGTGGAAGAGGTGTTATGGGGCGATAGACCTTCATCGTGCGTATTGCGTAGGCAGAAACAAAGACAGCAGGCAATGACTATACCATGGTTGGAGGTTCATGAGTCGATAGGAGGGTACAGGGAGGGGCAGGTCATACAAGATACGGAAGGAATCGGGGCGTTTGCTGATAAGTGATATGAGAAGTACTGGCAATGAGAAGGGGTAGAGGATGGGGTTTTAGAACAGGTGTGTGGGAGTGTGGTATGTCAGTTGCGTAACAGTGATAGGGAAGCACTGGGTGGGGAAATAACTGAGGGGGAAATATGGAGGGCTTTAAGTGGAATGCAAAAGGGCAAAGCACCGGGAATTGATGGACTCCCGGCAGAGTTTTATCAGCAGCATTGGGAATTAATGAGGCATTTTTTGGTTAGGTTATTAAATTGCATGAAGGAGAGAGGTGAGCTGGGTGAGAAGCAGGCAACGGCTGTCGTTGTATTGGTACCAAAGGGTAAGGGGCAGCATACGCTTCGGGATTACCGGGCGATCTCGTTGTTATGCGCAGATTACAAATTGTTTGCTAAGATTTTGGGAAATCGGGTCAAGTGTGTGGTGGGGCGGGTAGTATCAAAAACTCAGTTTGGTTTGCCAGGGAGGTCTATGGTGGAGGGGCATGGGTTACTTAGGGATTTCGTGGAGGCAAAAGGGGGGGGAGGGGGGGAGGTTTGGTGGCGCTCGATTGGCAAGGGGCATACGATAGAGTGGATCGGAAAGCATTGAAAGCCATCCTCAGGGGTCAGGGGTTTGGGGAAGAAATAGTGGGTTGGGTTGAGGCGTTGTATGGAGGTGCAATGGCGAGGGTACAGATTAATGGTCGATTGGGTGGGAAGATTGTAATGGGTAGGGGACTTAGGCAGGGGTGTCCTATGTCACAATTATTGTTTGCGTGCGTACAGGACCCCTTTTATAGATTGGTGGAGCAGCGTATGTGTCACGTAGAGGGACCAGGGTGTGAGGTTGCGAGGGTTTGGCCAGTTTTAATTGGGTATGTGGATGATACAACTGTTCTGATCAGGGAGGGGATGTCAATGGATACATTAGATGGGGTAGTACGAATGTTCATTGGGGCAACTGGTATGAGGGTAAATTCAGATAAATCCATGGTTATGGGGTTAGGAGCTTGGGCAGGAAGGGTTGATTGGGGTAGTGCAGTTGTGAGGAAGCAGGCGAATTCGTTAAAAATTTGGGTCTTATTTATGCAGACGATCTAACTGTGGCATGCATGGAAAACTTGAGTGCAGCGTGCCATTGTTATTAATATCTTACTGTATAGCAAAGTATGGCACGTGGCAGCCGTGTTCCCATTAACTGGGCCAGCAATAACCAACATACTTAGGAAGGTTTTTAAATTCTTGTGGGGTTCGAGCTGTGATTGGATTAAAAGGGACGTGGTAATGTTACCTGTAAGTAAGGGGGGGCTGGGATTGCTGGACTTAAAGCGGAGGGTCAAATGTGTCTTCATTAAAAGGGAGGTGATGAGGGAAAGTGTGGGTGGGGGGGGGGGGGGTTTGGCCAGGATTCACAACAGATTGCAACGGATGTATACAGGAGTTGAGTTGCATGAGTGTGAAACTGTTTTGAGGGCTATGGCGTGGGATCGAGAGCCAGCAAAGGTTAAAATAGGTAGGTTGTGTAGATTGTTAGCAGGGAGGGTTGTAGCGCCTGTAGAGGGAATTTTCCCCATGTATGCATGGGGAAGTATATGGAATTGGTTGAGTAGGATGAGGCTGCAACCACGTGTTCGGGATGTAATGTATCGTTTTCTGCACGGCATTTTACCATTGGGTGTGGTTCTACGGGATAGACGGGTCGTTGACGGGGGATGGGGTGTGCGGGATATGTGGTGGGGAGGAGTCGGCTTTTCATGTAGTATATTTTTGTGACGGACTGAGGAGTGTCAAGGGGTGGTTAAATAGGGTGATATATAGGATAGGAGGTCAAGGAATTTCTGTATTGAGAGCATTAAGTCTCGACGTGGGGGGTTGGGAGGAAAGTGTAATCAGAGCTGTGGGGTACATTATGGCAGATTATATATATATAGTGTGGGGATTGCGGGGGAAACAGGTCAGTGAGGTGAAGAGGAGGGTGTTAGCAGTAACGTTCTATAAAACGGTATGTAGAAATAAAGAAATTTATGGGAGGAGGTGGGTGAGGGATTTTTCAGAAGGATATAGGCAACTTACGATACAGGTTTTATTAGACTTGTAATATACGAGGGAGGGGAGGGTACGATTGGAAAGTGTTGCTGGGGCAGGGAAGTCATGGGTGAAAACAGGGTCGCCTCCCTGGTAATGGATGACAACAAATGTTTGCGTGTGTGTTGGATGAGTGATGCGTGAGTGAATAATGTATGGACCAAGGGTGCCGTGTGTGTTGGATGAGTGATGCGTGAGTGAATAATGTATGGACCAAGGGTGCTAGCACCTGTGGAGCTGGCCAGTTTTTTTTGTCATGGACTATACACTATTCTATGTACATAGTAGTCTTAAGTCGTATTATTATGTTGTTATCTATGTACACAGTATTGTTATACAAAGATAGTACTGTGGTGTATGTGATGTGTAGGTTTATATGTATTCAACACTTGCTTGTTGTATGTTCCCTCTTCGTTACTTTTTCAATTGTCATTTCAATGTACTTTGTCTAGCATTATACAACGGTATTGTTCTTTGCCATATGAAGTTTTTTTTAGTTCATGTTATGTTCTAGGTTTTTGCATGTTAGGATGTACTTATAGACTGTCAGCACCCTGATATTGGTTTTTCATGGCAATGTTCTTGACGTAAGTTTTGGCTGTATGGTATACAGATATATCTAGCCAGTTTATAGACGCATTCCTTTTGTGTCTGAGATTTTTGTATACGGGTATATTGTAACTGTAATGAGTCGGTTTTGAGATCTAAGCTGTTTTCTTTGTATGTTTATTTGTATTTTGGTATATGTAAAGCTGTAATGTTAGGGATAAGTATGTAGATGTTCTAGTAGGATTATGATGTTAGGTTTTGCTTTATTGATTAATGAGAAGGCTGGAAGTAATTGTTACATTTTCTCGTATATATTCTTTTCACTTGTAATGAGTCTTTGTCATATGTCATGTTATATGTAAAATTTATATGTAAGTTAGGTTTGGAGTCGTTGAATGTTTATATATGTCAGTTCATGACCCTGTTACTGTGTTTATTTGTAGCTATGTTCCTGCCGTAAGTTATTGTTGTATGTTATACAGCTATATCTTGCGAGTATATAGGTGCAATCCATTTGTTAGTTTATTTTGTGTTGGGTTTCTTATGTCAATGTCCGAACCTTCAGGATTGAGATCCATAATGTTTCCTTTTATTTTTATTTTTATGTATACTGTATTGGTTTTAAATAAAATATAAAAAAAAAAAACCTTAACAAGTAGCCGGCAATGAAACTATTATTACTATATTGCTACTTCTATCTATTGAACTTTTCCCTCACAATGGATTCCTAAGAATTTTCTCTCTGTGAGTCTTGTGATGGGTGATCCATTTAGTGGTATATTCAGCGGAACATTTGCAGCTCTCGTCTCTCAGCCATTGAGGAGAGAGGACGTGTTATACACTGCTGCCCTCTATAGTTGTTCGGTGGCAGTTCCATTTTCTCAACATGGCGCAGGCAGGCAGACGCCGCATCAACACTGTGTGTTTGGAATTAACTTGTGGGGCAGTACTTGGACCATCAACGGCGATATTATTGCCAGCGATAATCGGAGACACCTATGGTATCGCCAACGAGGATTTGTGTGGTGTAGCGATGAATGGTGTGACAAGAATCTTCCTAAAGTTTTGCTCGTCTCAAGTTTACGAGACGGTCGTTGACAAGTATCAGGAGGTTAATCTAGTGGTTAACCAGGCGGTGTTTGTGAAGCTACACGATGTATCCCGCCATTATACATGGGTAAAAGTAAGAAACGTACCCTTTGAGGCTGATGTGACTGACATACGTGCTGCCCTGGGTAATTACGGCACCATACACATGGCTACAGCAGGCAGGTGGTCTGATGGCCCATATGAAGGAATACCTGAGGGAACTTTTTCGGTAAAAATGACATTAAAACATCCAATCCCTTCATATGTGATCCTGCAAGACTTCAGGACTCAAGTATTTGTGACTTATGCAGGGCAACGCCGCACTTTTAGGTCGTGTGGAGCATACGATCATTTGGCGGTGCAGTGTGAAAGAAGACGAGGTACCAGGGTTGTACAACAGAGCAGGGATCTAGGGGAGGAAGGTGTAAG
Source organism: Cherax quadricarinatus (assembly GCF_038502225.1). Classification (NCBI taxonomy): domain Eukaryota; kingdom Metazoa; phylum Arthropoda; class Malacostraca; order Decapoda; family Parastacidae; genus Cherax; species Cherax quadricarinatus. The sequence continues at coordinate 15,075 of NW_027196907.1, read as the reverse complement.
GCAAGATGTGCCTGAAGCGCCTGTGCAAACCTCAGGATTGTCTTGGAGTGAAGAGGTTGAGAGGTTCATGGACAAGGTGTGTGCTACACTCCCGGAGGTGTCGCCTCCTTTGGAGGTGGACCCAGAGGTGGGATCGGCCTCGCGAGAAGAGCAGGCCATTGATGTGGAGAAATCCATTGTATCTGTGTTAGACGAATTGTTTACGGAGGACAGCATGAGTTCTGTGAAGGCATCATCCCTAGACTTGGGACAGGCTGCCACTGCAGGCATGGACCACGATGTGCAGCTGGAAGTGGTCGCCACTGACGCCTTGCTGAAACAAACGGTGGAGGTGGAAATCCACCAGTATTGTACTGCGGACGACGAAATGCAGGTGGAAGGTGTAACGCGAAAATGCTCTGTTACACTTTCAGATTCGGATGATGTGTTAACACCAGCCCAAAGATCAGGGAAGAAGCCATGGGCGGATGTGGCACAGAGAGGGTCCTGTGCACCCAAAGCTCAGGGGTTGATCAGGAGTGCTTCAAAACGGGGGGAAGGGAAAATTGGAAACAAAAAAAATAGTGAAAAACATTCACTGTCGAAAGGAAAACTCCCATTGTCGATTTTAAGTGCCTCACAGTAAATATTAATGGTTTGCAAACTGTACGAAAGCGTGCATGGTTACGTGATTTATTGGTGCGTAATAATGTGGACGTTGTGTTCGTACAGGAGCACAATCATAAATGTGGTAGTGAATTGCGGATGGATGGATATAACGTGTACATAGAGAATGCAATTTGGTTGAAATGTGGCATAGCCATCATGATCAGTGAGACTAGCCCATTTGTTGTGAGACGTAGTGAAAGGGGGGAAGGGAGGATAATAAGGGTAGAAGGACTATGGGGACAGGTGAAGGTGGCATTTGTGTGTGTGTATGGTCCAGCCGAGAATGATGGGCGTGTAAAAGCTATCTTTGTGAAAGAGGTGTTAATTTATTATTTGAGGTCACTCCCTGAAGTAGCTATTGTAGGCAGGGACTGGAATTGTGTTATCCGGCGTAAGGATGTAGAGCCTCGGGGAAGTGGGTACTTTTCAGGGGTATTGGGAGATTTAATGTCAGGGGTGGGATTAATGGATGTGGTGGGGGGGGAGAGGTTGAGCATACCTTTGTACGTCGAGGATATGCAGCGCGACTTGATAGGGTACACGTGCCGCGCAACATCGTAGTTAATAGTGTGCGTATCATAGATGAGGTGTTTTCTGATCATAGAGGGGTTCTCGTGGACGCAGGGTGGGAAGGTTTACCTAAGAGGGGTCGTAGTTATTGGAAATTGAATATTAAATTGTTAAAAGGGAAGGAAAATAGAAAATCTTTTGAGTCTTTTTGGGAGGGTTTGATAGCGGGGGCTCATGGAGATGGTGAATTGGTTAGGTGGTGGGATGTGGTGGCTAAGAAACATATTCAGGATTATTATGTTCGGTTGGGGCGGGAAAGTAATCAACTGTTGTATAGGCTTCAGGGGTATTTTGAAGAACAGTTACGCCATTGTTATGTGGGTGATGGTGTGAGATACCCTGTGGATGAAATAGAGGATTTAAAGCAATGTATAAAGGGTTTGCATAATGATCGATTTGATGGTGCACGTGTCGCTGGAGGTTTGGAGGAGGTTCTCTACGGGAATCGGCCTTCAGCGTGTGTGTTAAGGGGCCAGCAGCAGAGGAGGGCAGCCACGGAGATGATGGGGTTAACAGTGCACAAAGGGAGAGAAGGTTATCTTGAAGGTCAAGTGTTGGTGACGATGGAGGGCATGAGCGGATATATAGATGCTTGGTTTAGGTATTACATGTCTAGCGTTGGGATAAGCAATATGGCAATACGGGAATTCGGTAACAATATGCAGTGTCGGCTTAGTACGCAAGATAGAGAAGCCTTGGAAGGGCCTATTACAGAGTGTGAGATATGGCAGGCTCTGGCAGGGGCGAGCTTAGGTAAAGCTCCTGGTATTGATGGGATGCCAAATGATTTCTATGTGATGAATTGGGATGTGATAAAGGGGTTTCTAGTTCGGTTATTTAACATCTTAAAGACTGACGGGGTTATGGGAGAATTGCAACGGACGGGAGTGGTGGTTTTGGTGCCAAAAGGGAATCCATCAACGATTATGGACTATAGGGCCATTTTGCTTATGTGTGGAGATTATAAGTTGTTTGCGAGGTTACTGGGGAATAGACTGAAAAAGGTACTAGAAAAAGTTATAGATAGGGGACAATATGGGATACCAGGCAGGTCCATGTTCGATGGGTATGGGATGATTCGAGGATTCATAGAAAGGAAACAGTTGGTGGGAGGGGGGGGATCTTCACTTTAGATTGGGCTACTGCATATGATAGCGTTGGAAGAAGTGCATTATGGCAGTTCATGCGTTGGCAGGGTTTTGGGGATGAAATCATCACTTGGGCTCAGACCTTATATAAGGGGGCGATTACGCGTGTACAGGTCAATGGTCGGTTAGGTGTTCCAGTTCAGATGGGCAGGGGCTTAAGGTAAGGCTGTCCCATATCACAATTATTGTTTGCGTGTTTTCAGGATCCTTTCAATAGGGCGGTGCGGGCTAGTTTTTTGGGGGGTTTGGGGGGTTATGAGAGAGATGGGTGGACGGGTATTGTGGGTTATGTTGATGATACTACAGTCTTGGTAGGAGATGATGTTGATTTATTGCAGGTGGAGGGAATCGTAAATATTTTTGGTGAAGCAACTGGAATGAGAATTAATGCTAAGAAGACTAAGTTCATGGCGGTCGGAAATTGGGATCAAATGAATGGGAGTATGAGGGGTAGGTGGGATGTGGTCGACCAACTTAAAATATGCGGGATTGTGTATGCTCGTGAGCCAATGATGGCACGTGAGTTGAACTCAGTGCGGGTTGTAGATAGTGTATTAAAACGAATTGGAAGTTTGAGGTCTGCACATCTCACGTTGCACCAACGGGTAATCGTGACAAACGTACTTTTATATAGTAAATTATGGCATGTGGTGGCAATGTATCCATTATTGAGTCGAGAGGTTACGAAATTGTTGCGTGGGGTATTTCGTTATATTTGGGGATCAGGCTGTGAATGGTTAAGCAGAGGGGTAATCACTCTGCCGATTGGCCATGGTGGGCTGGGACTCATACCGCTGGAACAAAGAATTATGAGGATATATGTGAAACGGAGTTTTCTACGAGAGGGTGGGGAAAATGGGAGAGGACTGAGAAAGTGTATGAGGACATAAAGCGGTGGTGGACTGGGAAGGAATTAAGAGTAGGGGAGGCGATGCTGCGAATTTTGATGGTGGCAAGAAATCCAAATAGAATTAAGCTGCGTGTCATCGAGAGAGTGGGGGGGGTTGGAGGTAGCGGCCGTGGAAGGAGCATACCCGATGTATGCCTGGCGCGACATATGGGAACGTCTCCGGAAGTTGCGCATCATGCCGGAGGTACCCGAGGTAATGTATAGATTTTTACACGGGATTTTGCCGTCAGGGACTGTCTTATACAATCGCAAGCTCAGGGAAAGAGGGGAATGCCGAGCGTGTGGTGATTTGGAATCCATTTTTCATGTAGTGTATTTTTGTGAAAGCATAGGGAGGGTCAGGGAATGGTTAGGGAGGGTTATTCGTTTTATGGGAGAGGGGGGGGGGGGGGGTGCAGGTGTTGAGAGTGTTAAGTTTGGACATTAATGGGGTGGGTACGCAGGTTAAAAATACGGTGGCATATATAGTGACTGATTTTGTGTACACTTCATGGGCAATGAGAGAAGTAGGTGAGGGTGAAAGGATTAAAGTGTTAGCAGCTACTTTTTATAGAACTAAATGTCGCAGTAAGGAAGTATATGGAAGGGGATGGAACACGGAGTTTACGGAGAGTTACCGGGAATTTCAACTGCGTGACTTATGGAATCTCTAGGTTAATGGGATACAATGGGCTCGCCTCCCTCCCAGTGGTGTGTGGTGGTGATTGGGTAAGTAAATGTGAAGTCAGCATGAATATAGGATGGCATGAAGGAAAAGTGTGAGGAGTGAAGAATAGTTCAAGGCTTAAAAATCATCATTGTATTAAGTTAATGTGTTATACCCTGGTATAATAGGGTTAATGATGAATACAAACATTGACATCATATGCAGGTGTGTGAGTGTAAGTAATACATGCATTGTTAAATGGGAATATACTTTCATGTATGCGCAAGTATTACACTTGTGTGTGAGGGCAGGTATGATCAGACCCAGGAAATGGGTGACAGGATACGGTGTATTAGCCATATAATCCTTACAAAGTGCATCATTGGATTTGTATATCCCAAATGTCTGAGTGTGACAGTCGCTTATCATATATGCAAGTGTAGTACCTGCTAAGGTAAATGTTTAGAAGATGTATTTGTAGTTTCATATTAGTGTATTGTAGGTAATGTTTTCTCAAGTGGTTTCTAAATTGCATATGTAACGAGTGCCAATTGTGGATGGACGATATAAGACGGAGCACACTTAAACCCCATGGGGTGGTTAGAGTGAGCGCAGAACTGTCTGGATGTTACACAATCAAAGCTTAGATTGAAAGCTTAGTTATCAGCGTGAGTTGTGAATGGAGATGAGTTGGATATAAAGGTAAATGAGTACATACACTATTAATCTTGTTATCACATGTGTATGCATACTTAAGTATATGTATAATATATCAGTGACATCATTGTGAGGCGCGTATTGTGCACGAATTATAGGACGACAAGGGGTTTTTCGCTTAAGCAGACAGGAGTGCAGGTGTACTGAGTGGTACTGAAAACATAAATAACATGAAAAGTGAGGCACTAATGCATATGGTAGGTCTAGGGTTCTTTGCATAAGTATAATAATGTATATGGCATGAATTTTGTAGATAAATGTGAAATCTAGTGTTCCATTATATAACTTAGGATAGGGATATAATAACACGGGGGGTGGAACAATTTGTGTACATACAGACTTCCCAATGTATTCTACCAAAGGAATTATGAAATTTTGTGGAAGAACTGATTCCATAACCTTTTTTTTTTTATTTCACGTTGTACTGTTTAAAATAAAATATACTGTGGTATCTGTAGATGTTTATGACTGTGAGGAGTTTTTGCAGGTCTTTTGATTTAAATTTAACTATAATATATTCACCATGCTCATTACTTGTGCAAGAATTATTGATACAGACAAGTTGATTTGAGTAGTATATAGCTGTGCCACCCCCTTGCTGGTCTGTCCTACAGTTGTGTATGGCTGTGTATCCAGAAATGGCATAGACATCTGTAGTGCCAGGCTTTAGCCAAGTTTCCGTCAGTTTGATTATTGACACGCTGGAATTAGGGAACTGAGTAATGCTGTGAGATAAGAGATTAGCTAGACAAGATTTTCTTTGGATTTCTTACCCAGAAGGGTTAACCACCCAGGATAACCCAAGAAAGGCAGAGTGTCATCGACGGATTCTCTGTCTTATGGCCCGTGGCCTGATAGGCAAGGTTCTTGCTTCATACGCTGAGTGTCCGTGGTTCGATCACTGGCAAAGGTGAAAACAATGGGCGTGTTTCCTTACACCTGTTGTCCCGTTCACCTAGCAAGCAGGTAGGCACCTGGGTGTTAGTCGAATGGTGTGGGTCGCATCCTGTGAGACAAGATTAAGGACCCAATGGAAATAGTACAGACAGTCCTCGATGACGCACTGAATTTCTTGGGTTATCCTGGGTGGCTTACCTTCTGGGTTTAAAATTCATTGGGGTTCTCAGTCTTGTCCGCCAGGATGCGACCCACACCAGTTGACTAACTCTCGCCCAGGTGAACAGTACAACAGACGTATGAAAACATCCCCAATGTTTCTGTCTTTGCATTCCAAGTCTTGCTAAGTACCACGCCAGCTAAGTAACACAACTGTGTCTACCAGGTCATGCTAAGTACCACGCCAGCTAAGTAACACACCTGTGTCTACCAGGTCATGCTAAGAAACATGCCAGCTAAGTAACACAACTGTGTCTTCCAGCTCTTGCTAAGTACCACGCCAGCTAAGTAACACAACTGTGTCTACCAGGTCTTGCTAAGTACCACGCAAGCTATGTAACACAACTGTGTCTACCAGGTCATGCTAAGTACCACGCCAGCTAAGTAACACAACTGTGTCTACCAGGTCATGCTAAGTACCATGCCAGCTAAGTAACACAACTGTGTCTACCAGGACTTGCTAAGTACCACGCCAGCTAAGTAACAACTGTGTCTACCAGGTCATGCTAAGTACCAAGCCAGCTAAGTAACACAACTGTGTCTACCAGGTCATGCTAAGTACCAGGCCAGCTAAGTAACACAACTGTGTCTACCAGGTCATGCTAAGTACCAGGCCAGCTAAGTAACACAACTGTGTCTTCCAGGTCATGCTAAGTACCACGCCAGCTAAGTAACACAACTGTGTCTACCAGGTCATGCTAAGTACCACGCCAGCTAAGTAACACAACTGTGTCTACCAGGTCATGCTAAGTACCACGCCAGCTAAGTAACACAACTGTGTCTACCAGGTCATGCTAAGTACCACGCCAGCTAAGTAACACAACTGTGTCTACCAGGTCATGCTAAGTACCACGCCAGCTAAGTAACACAACTGTGTCTAAAAGGTCATGCTAAGTACCAAGCCAGCTAAGTAACACAACTGTGTCTACCAGGTCATGCTAAGTACCACGCCAGCTAAGTAACACAACTGTGTCTAAAAGGTCATGCTAAGTACCATGCCAGCTAAGTAACACAACTGTGTCTACCAGGACTTGCTAAGTACCACGCCAGATATGTAACACAACTATGTTCACCAGGTCATCCTAAGTACCACGCCAGCTAAGTAACTCAATTGTGTCTACCAGGTCTTCCTAAGTACCACGCCAGCTAAGTAACACAACTGAGCCTACCAGGTCTTCCTAAGTACAACGCCAGCTAAGGAACACACCTGGGACTACAAGGTCATGCTAAGTACCACGCCAGGTATGTAACACAACTTTGGTTTCCAGGTCTTGCTAATACCACGCCAGCTAAGTAGCACAAATGTGTGTACAAGGTTTTGCTAAGTACAAAGCAAGCTAAGTAAGACAACTGTGTCTACCAGTCATGCTAAGTACCACGTCAGTTAAGTAACACAACTGTGTCTATGAGGTCTTGCTAAGAATCAGGCGAGCTAAGTAACACAACTGCGTCTACCTGGCCTTGCTAAGTACCACGCCAGCTAAGTAACAGAACTGAGTCTACCAGGTCTTGCTAAGAAACATGCCAGAAAAGTAACACACCTGTGTCTTCCAGGTCATGCTAAGAAACATGCCAGATAAGTAATACAGCTGAGTCTACCAGGTAATTCTAAATACCACGCCAGCTAAGTAACACAACTTTGTCTAAAAGGTTTTGCTAAGTACCCCGCCAGCTAAGTAACACAACTGTGTCTTCCAGGTCTTGCTAAGTACCACGCCAGCTAAGTAACACAACTGTGTCTACCAGGTCTTGCTAAGTATCACGCCTGCTATGTAACACAACTGTGTCTACCAGGTCATGCTAAGTACCACGCCAGCTAAGTAACACGACTGTGTCTACCAGGTCTTGCTAAGTACCACCCCAGCTAAGTAACAAAACTATGTCTACCAGGTGATGCTAAGTACCACGCCAGCTAAGTAACACAACTGTGCCTACCAGGTCATGCTAAGAACGAGGCCGACTAAGTAACACAACTGTGTCTACCAGGTCTTCCTAAGTACAACGCCAGCTAAGTAACAAACCTGGGACTACAAGGCCATGCTAAGTACCCGGCCAGTTAAGTAACACAACTATGTATACAAGGTCTTACAAAGTAAAACGCGACCTAAGTAACACAACTGTGTCTACCAGGCCTTGCTAAGTACCACGCCAGTTAAATAAAACAGCTGTGTCTACCAGGTCTTGCTATATACCACGCCAGCGAAGTAACAAAAATGTGTTACCAGGTCTTGCTAAGTAGCACGAAAGCTAAATAACACAACTGTGTCTGCCAGGTCTTTATAAGAAACCACGACAGCTAAGTAACACCTCTATCTACCAGGTCATGCTAAGTACCAGAGCAGCTAACACAACTGAGTCTACCAGGTCATGCTAAGCACCCCGCCAGTTAAGTAACACAACTGTGTCTACCAGGTCTTGCTAAGTAAAACGCCAGCTAAGTAACACAACTGTGTCTACCAGGTCTTGCTAAGTAAAACACCAGCTAAGTAACACACCTGTGTCTAACAGGTCTTGCTAAGCACCACGCCAGCTAAGTAACACAACTGTGTCTAACAGGTCTTGCTAAGCACCACGCCAGCTAAGTAACACACCTGTGTCTAACAGGTCTTGCTAAGCACCACGCCAGCTAAGTAACACAGCTGCATCTTCCACGTCATACTAGGTACCATGCCAGTTAAGTAACACAACTTTGTCTACAAGGACTTCCTAAGTACCACGCCAGCTAAGTAACACAACTGTGTCTAACAGTTCTAGCTAAATACCACGCCAGCTTAGTAACACAACTGTGTGAACCAGGTCATCCTAAGCACCACGCTAGCTAAGTAACACAACTGTCTTTACCAAGTCTTGCTATGTACCAAGCCAGATAAGAATCACATCTGTCTCTACCAAGTCTTGCTAAGTACCATGCAAGTTAAGAAGCAAAACTGTGTCTACCAGGTCTCGCTAAGTACCACGCCAGCTAAAAAACACAAATGTGTATTCCAGGTCTTGCTAAGTACCACAGCAGCTAAGTAACACAACTGTCTCTTCCACGTCTTGTTAAGTACCAAAGCACCTAAGTAACACAACTCTCTCTAACAGGTCTTGCTAAGTACCATGCCAGCTAAGTAACACAACTGTGTCTACCAGGTAACGCTAAGTACCATGCAAGTTAAGAAGCACAACTGTGTCTACCAGGTCTAGCTAAGTACGAGACCAGCTAAGTAACACAACTGTGTCTTCCAGGTCTTCCTAAGTACAACAGCAGCTAAGTAACACAACTTTGTCTACCAGGTCTTGCTAAGTTCCACGCCAGTTAAGAAACACAACTGTGTCTTCTAGGTCTAGGTAAGTACCACTCCAGCTATGTCAAACAACTGTATCTACCAGGTCTTTCTACGTACCACGTCAGATAAGTAATACAACTGTGCCTAACATGTCATGCTAAGAACAACGCCAGCTAAGTAACACAATTGTGTCTTCAAGGTCTTCCTAGGTACCACGTCATCTACGTAACACAACTGTGTGTATCAGGTCTTGCTAAGTACCACGCCAGCTAAGTAACACAACTTTGTCTACCAGGTCTTGGTAAGAACCACGCCAACTAAGTAACACAACTGTGTCTGCAAGGTGTTGCTAAGATCAACGCCAGCTAACACAATTGTGTCTACAAGGTCATTCTAAATACCACGCAACCTAAGTAACACAACTATGTCTAACTTGTCATGCTAAGTACCACGCCAGCTAAACAACACAACTGTGTCTTCCAGTCATGCAAAGCATCAAGGCAGCTAAGAAACACAACTTTGTCTACCAGGTCTTGCTAAGTACCACGCCAGCTAAATAACACAACTGTGTCTACTAGGTCTTGCTAAGTTCCATGCCAGTTAAGAAACACAACTGTGCCTACAAGGTCAAGCTAATTACCACTCCAGCTATGTAAAACAACTGTGTCTACCAGGTCTTTCTAAGTACCACGTCAGATAAGTAATACAACTGTGCCTAATATATCGTGCTAAGTTCCACGTCAGCTAAGTAATGCAATTGTGTCTACCAGGTGTTGCTAAGAATAACGTCAGCTAAGTAACACAATAGTGTCTAACAGGTCTTCCTAAGTACCAAGCCAGCTAAGTAACACAACTGTGTCTACCAGGTGTTGCTAAGAATAACGTCAGCTAAGTAACACAATAGTGTCTACCAGGTCATGCTAAGTACCATGCAACCTAAGTAACACAACTATGTCTAACAGGTCATGCTAAGTACCAAGCCAGCTAAGGAACACAACTGTGTCTACCAGGTCTTGCTAAGTACCAAGCCAGCTAAGCAACACAACTGTGTCTACCAGGTCTTACTAAGTACCAGGCCAGCTAAATAGCACAACTGTGTCTACCAGGTCTTGCTATGTACAACGCCAGCTAAGTAACACAACTGTGTCTTCCAGGTCATGCTAAGTACCACGCCAGATAAGTAACACAACTGTGTCTACCAGGTCTTGCTAAGTACCACGCCAGCTAAGTAACACAACTGTGTCTACCACGTCTTGCTAAGTACCATGACAGCTAGGAAACACAACTGTGTCTTCCTGGTCTTGCTAAGAACAACGCCAGCTAAGTAACACAATTGTGTCTACCAGGTCATGCTAAGTACCACGCCAGCTATGAAACACAACTGTGTCTTCCAGGTCTTGGTAAGTACCACTCCAGGTAAGTAACTCTACTGTGCCTACAAGGCCATGCTAAGTACCACGCCTGCTAAGTAAAACATGTGTATCTACCAGGTAATTTTAAGTACAACGCCAGATACGTATTACAACTGCGTCTACCAGGTCTTGCTAAGTGCCAAGCCAGCTAAGTAACTCAATTGTGTCTACCAATTCATGCATAGTACCACGCTAGCTAAATAACACAACTCTGTCTACTGGCCATGCTAAGTCCCTCGACAGTTAATATCACAACTGTGTTTAACATGTCTTGTTAACAGCCACGCCAGATAAGGAACACAACTGAGTCTACCAGTTCTTGCTAAATACAAAACAAGTTAAGTAACACAACTGTGTCTACCAGGTCATGCTAAGTACCATGCCAGCTAAGTAACAGAACTGTGTCTACAAGGCCATGCTAAGTACCACGCCTGCTAAGTAACACAGCTGTCTTCCTGGTCATGCTAAGTAACATGCAAGCTAGGTAACACAACTGTGCATACCAGGTTCTCCTAAGTACCACTCCAGCTAAGTAACACAACTTTGTCTACCAGGTCTTGCTAAGTACCACGCCAGTTAAGTAACACAACTGTGTTTACCACGTTTTGCTAAGTACCACGCCAGCTAAGTAACACAACTTTGTCTACCAGGTCTTGCTAAGTACCACGCCAACTAGGTAACACAACTGTGTCTACAAGGTGTTGCTAAGATCAACGTCAGCTAAGTAACACAATTGTGTCTACAAGGTCATTCTAAGTACCACTCAACCTAAGTAACACAACTATGTCTAACTTGTCATGCTAAGTACCACGCCAGATAAACAACACAACTGTGTCTTCCAGTCATGTTAAGCATCAAGGCAGCTAAGAAACACAACTGTGTCTACCAGGTCTTGCTAAGCACCACGCCAGCTAAGTAACACAACTGTGTTTTCCAACTCTCGCTAAGTGCCACGCCAGGTAAGTAATTCATCTGTCTCTACCAGGTATTGTTAAGAACCACGATAGCTAATTAACACAACTGTGTCTACCAGGTCATCCTACGTTCCAAGCCAGCTAAGTAACTCAACTCTATTTACCAATTCTTGCTAAGTATCACACCAGCTAAGTAACACATCTGTGTTTTCCAGGTTATGCTAAGTACCACGTCAACTAAGTAACACAACTGTGTCTTCCAGGTCTTCCTAAGTACCACAGCAGCTAAATAACACAACTGTGTCTACTAGGTCTAGCTAAGTACCACTCCAGCTATGTAAAACAACTGTGTCTACCAGGTCTTTCTAAGTACCACGTCAGATAAGTAATACAACTGTGCCTAATATATCGTGCTAAGTTCCACGTCAGCTAAGTAATGCAATTGTCTCTACAATGTCTTCCTAAGTACCAAGCCAGCTAAGTAACACAACTGTGTCTACCAGGTGTTGCTAAGAATAACGTCAGCTAAGTAACACAATAGTGTCTACCAGGTCATGCTAAGTACCATGCAACCTAAGTAACACAACTGTGTCTACCAGGTGTTGGTAAGAATAACGTCAGCTAAGTAACACAATAGTGTCTACCAGGTCATGCTAAGTACCAAGCCAGCTAAGTAACACAACTGTGTCTACCACGTCTTACTAAGTACCAGGCCAGCTAAATAGCACAACTGTGTCTACCAGGTCATGCTAAGTACCATGACAGCTAGGAAACACAACTGTGTCTTTCAGGTCTTGCTAATTACCACTCCATTTAAGTAACACAACTGTGTCTACAAGGTCATTCTAGGTACCACGCAACCTAAGTAACACAACTATGTCTAACTTGTCATGCTAAGTACCACGCCAGCTAAACAACACAACTGTGTCTTCCAGTCATGCTAAGCATCAAGGCAGCTAAGAAACACAACTGTGTCTACCAGGTCTTGCTAAGTACCACGCCAGCTAAGTAACACAACTGTTTCTACCATGTCTTCATATGTACTACGCCAGCGACGTAACACAACTATGTCTACAAGGTCTTGCTAATTACCACGACAGCTAAGTAACACAACTGTGTCTACCAGGTTATGCTAAGAACCATGCCAGCTAAGTAACACAACTGTGTCTACCAAGTCTTGCTAAGTACCACGCCAGCTAAGTAACACAACTGTGTCTACCAGGTCTTGCCAAATACAACACCAGATATGTATCACAATTGAGTCTATCAGGTCTTGCTAAGTACCACGCCAGCTAAGTAGGACAACTGTGTCTACAAGGTCTTGCCAAGAACCACGCCAGGTATGTAACACAACTTTGGTTACCAGGTCTTGCTAATACCACGCCAGCTAAGTAGCACAAATGTGTGTACAAGGTTTTGCTAAGTACAACGCCAGCTAAGTATGACAACTGTGTCTCCCAGGTCATGCTAAGTACAATGCCAGCTAAATAACACAAATGTGTCTGCCAGGTCTTGCCAAGTACCACCCCACCTATGTAACACAACTGTGTCTACTAGGTCTTGCTAAGTACCAAGCCAGCTAAGTAACACAACTGTGTCTATCAGGTCTTGCTATGAACCAGGCGAGCTAAGAAACACAAATGTGTTTACCAGGTCTTGCAAAGCACCACGCCACCTAAGTAACACAACTGCGTCTACCTGGCCTTGCTAAGTACCACGCCAGCTAAGTAACAGAACTGTGTCTACCAGGTCTTGCTAAGTACCACGCCAGCTAAGTAACAAAACTATGTCTACCAGGTCTTGCCAAATACCACGTCAGTTATGTAACACACCTGTGTCTTCCAGGTCATGCTAAGTAACATGCCAGCTAAGTAATACAGCTGAGTTTACCAGGTAATTCTAAGTACCACGCCAGCTAAGTAACACAACTGTGTCTTCAAGCTCTTGCTAAGTACCACGATAGCTAAGTAACAACTATGTCTACCAGGTCATGCTAAGTACCACGCCAACTAAGTAACACAACTGTGCCTACCAGGTTATGCTAAGTACCACACCAGCTAAGTAACACAACTCTGTCTGCCAGGTCATGCTAAGAACGAGGCCGACTAAGTAACACAACTGTGTATACCAGGTCTTGCTAAGTACCATGCCAGCTAAGTAACACAACTGTGTCTACCATGTCTTCATATGTACTACGACAGCTAAGTAACACAACTATGTCTACCAGGTCTTGCTAATTACCACGACAGCTAAGTAACACAACTGTGTCTACAAAGTCTTGCTAAGTACCACGCCTGCTAAGTAACAGAACTGTGTCTTCCAGTCAGTGCTAAGTAACATGCCAGCTAAGTAACACAACTGTGTCTAACAGGTCATCCTAAGTACTACTTCAGCTAAGTAAGACAACTCTGTTTACCAGGTCTTGCTAAGTACCACGCCAACTACGTAACACAACTGTGTCTACCTGGTCGTGCTAAGTACCACGTCAGATAAGTAACACAACTCTGTCTACCAATTCTTGCTAAGTATCACACCAGGTAAGTAACACAACTGTGTCTACCAGGTCATCCTAAGTTCCAAGCCAGCTAAGTAACACAACTCTGTCTACCAATTCTTGCTAAGTATCACACCAGGTAAGTAACACAACTGTGTCTACCTGGTCATCCTAAGTACCACGTCATCTAAGTAACACAACTGTTTCAGCCAGATCTTGCTAAGCACCACGCCAGCTAAATAACACAACTCTGTCTACTAGGTCTAGCTAATTACCACTCCAGCTATGTAAAACAACTGTGTCTACCAGGTCTTTCTAAGTACCACGTCAGATAAGTAATACAACTGTGCCTAATATATCGTGCTAAGTTCCACGTCAGCTAAGTAATGCAATTGTGTCTACAATGTCTTCCTAAGTACCAAGCCAGCCAAGTAACACAACTGTGTCTACCAGGTGTTGCTAAGAATAACGTCAGCTAAGTAACACAATAGTGTCTACCAGGTCATGCTAAGTACCATACAACCTAAGTAACACAACTATGTCTAACAGGTCATGGTAAGTACTAAGCCAGTTAAGTAACACAACTGTGTCTACCAGGTCTTCCTAAGTACCAAGCCAGCTAAGTAACACAACTGTGTCTACCAGGTGTTGCTAAGAATAACGTCAGCTAAGTAACACAACTGTGTCTACCAGGTGTTGCTAAGAATAACGTCAGCTAAGTAACACATCTGTGTCTACCAGGTGTTGCTAAGAATAACGTCAGCTAAGTAACACATCTGTGTCTACCAGGTGTTGCTAAGAATAACGTCAGCTAAGTAACACATCTGTGTCTACCAGGTCATGCTAAGTACCATGCAACCCAAGTAACACAAATATGTCTAACAGGTCATGCTAAGTACCAAGCCAGCTAAGTAACACAACTGTATCTACCAGGTCTTGCTAAGCACCACGCCAGCTAAGTAACACAAGTGTGTCTACCAAGTCATGCTAAGTCCCACGCCAGCTAAGTAACACAACTGTGACTACCAGGTCTTGCTAAGCACCACGCCAGCTAAGTAACACAACTGTGTCCACCAGGTCTTGCTAAGTTCCACGTCAGTTAAGAAACACAACTGTGTCTTCTAGGGCTAGGTAAGTACCACTCCAGCTATGTCAAACAACTGTGTCTACCAGGTCTTTCTACGTACCACGTCAGATAAGTAATACAACTGTGCCTAACATGTCATGCTAA
>NW_027196906.1:50000-74459 GCF_038502225.1 Cherax quadricarinatus | reverse complement strand
CTTGTACTCAAGAAAGTAAGTAAATTAGACAGGAACGATCCCTTTTTAATCATGTTCGTGGCTCATTATTCAAATGACTTTTATTAAGGCAGTTTCTGTGTCTTCAGATGAAGGTTGTGTTGCTGCTGTGTGGCTTGGCTCTGGCTGCTGCCCACCCTACCTGGGAAGAATTTAAGGTAAAATCTTGATTACTTTAACTTAGAAGAGTAACTTTATCATGTTAGGGTAGAAAGGTAATATTTACATGTTTCTGGGGATATGTGCTCATAATGGTATACCTTATAGTATGGTACAACGGTATAAGTATATTTCTCGCCACAGGCTATTCATGAACGCAAGTATGTTGACGCTGAAGAAGAGAATTACCGCAGAAGCGTGTTCGACCATAACTTGCAACTGGTGAAGGACCACAATGCCAAGCACGAGAGGGGAGAGGTGACCTTCACACTGGCAATGAACAAGTTCGGTGACCTGGTAAGTACAGTGACTTAATAAGTACTCTGACCTGATATGTACAATGACATGGCAAGTACGGTGATCTGGTTAGTCCCGCTACTGTGCTTATAAGCAAAACAATTGTAGGATATTATAAAGGATATACACATGTATTTTTCACATATCTGAACATCAAAAACACAATCAATACATAGCTGTAATATTGATATGAACAATATACACAGAACTTGTTATTATTTCCACAAAATATCGTTGATCATTTTACTACAAAAGTTCATTTATGAACGATATATTGTGGGAAGAGATATTTCCTATATTTTTCTTCGTGGTGTCAAACGTAAGTTCATTTCCCACCCAAAAAAATTAAAATATTTTTATATAACTTTGTTATACATAAGATATATAATATACACAGGTATAAGATGCGTTAATACATTTGTTACAATGACAGACTAACGAGGAGTTCAACGCCATGATGAACACATACAAGAGTGGTCAACGTGGAGGTGCTCATGCCAAAGAGTTCGACCTTGATGTCGACGCACCAAAGGCAGCGACTGTTGACTGGCGTACCTCTGGCGCTGTGACCGGTGTCAAGGACCAGGGACAGTGCGGTTCATGCTGGTCCTTCTCTGCTGTAAGTGGTTCACTGTATTACCCATAACTCTATGTTGGTACTAATGTTACCTCTCACTATATGTTGGTACTAATGTTACCTCTCACTATATGTTGGTACTAATGTTACCTCTCACTATATGTTGGTACTAATGTTACCTCTCACTGTTGGTACTGATGTTACCTCTCACTATATATTGGTACTAATGTTGCCTCTATATGTTGGTACTAATGTTACCTCTCACTATATGTTGGTACTAATGTTACCTCTCACTATATGTTGGTACTAATGTTACCTCTCACTATATGTTGGTACTAATGTTACCTCTCACTATATGTTGGTACTAATGTTACCTCTCACTATATGTTGGTACTAATGTTACCTCTCACTATATGTTGGTACTAATGTTACCTCTCACTATATGTTGGTACTAATGTTACCTCTCATTATATGTTGGTACTAATGTTACCTCTCACTATATGTTGGTACTAATTTTACCTCTCACTATATGTTGGTACTAATGTTACCTCTCATTTAAGAGACAGGTGACGCGTGTGGAGCAGGAAAATAATCGATAAATCGAACAAACAGCGAAGAAAAACGAGAAATGAGTTTATATAACAGAATATAGTTTAAAAATCTGGCAATATTTTGGTTTAAATCTGATGGTAGTTCAATGTTTATACATCGAATTATAGTCATTACAACATTTCTTGTGATGACACAACACGTAATACATGTCTTAACATGAAGTAAATTTTCATTTTTTTTTGAGAATTTTTTATTTTGTGTATAAATCTTTCTAGTGTATGTAATCACTATTTGACATCTATACAAAGGTCATTAGAAATGAGGTTAGGTTAGGTAAGATTCGCTTGTCTTAGATGATGACCCGCCTCTGTAGCTTTTGATCATCTGACCGAGGCCTTCCGCTGGCTTACCGGTCCTCCCCTTTAAAAATTATAGTCATAGCTATAACCATTTGCTATAAGGAGTATCAGTAATTGATGAGTCAACATGAGGCACTGAGGTGTGAATAACGGCACTTTAATTAAAATGTTGCATAACTGCATTATTATTAATAATAAAGTTTATCTACCCATTACATTTATTCTAAAGTTATATTATACACAAGATAAGTAACATAGAAGCATAATAAAGACGCCCAAATTATTAACAAAAAGACATATCATGCGGAGCGGTCGAGGTTCAGCATATAGACAGCGTATTCACAAAGAGATTTATATTACGTTTTCTTTGGTCTCTGAGTTAGTGCCACTAGACAAAACTGTCTTATAGGGGTAACTACATAAGATCACTCATATCGTATGTAAAGCCTCAAAATTAGCGTGAGTGTCTCGATTTGTTTTTTCCCAGATACTCGAGTGTGTGCGCCATTAATACTGGATTGAAAGGATTTTCACAGCCAACAAAAAATACTGAATATTTGACAAGCTGATGAACAAATTTTTGAAATATCCAAAATATTTTTGTCTGGGGGTAATAGGCAGATATTTAAAAAAAAATAAAACTTACTAACTGTATTTTGTTTCGGGGAGGGGGATGAAGATAATGTATATTACATTATTTTTGGCCATTAAAAAAATGGATTAGACTTTTTTTTATCAGTTGGGTGCCCCAAAATCTTTTAGCAGTGCCAGTATGTGCCATCTTGCTGCCATATTTTATTTTCAGTAAATATTTGTTTTTCATTTGTTTGTTGGGCGATCTTATAGAAACTTCGTCGAAGATGTGCACATCTTAACGTATATCGAAAATAAACCAACTCGGTCAAAAAAAAAAAAATTGGTATGCCAGTCCCTAAGTTGGTACTGTTTCCTGTCACTCTGTGTATGCTTATTTTTTATGCATACATCTGTTTCACGTCTACATAAGTATATTATATACAAATGTATCTTGTATATAAGTGTATCTTGTACATATATGTATATCTTGTATATATATATATGTATATAAATGCACCATACTTCATCTGTTTGCTAGTTCATGACCACTGTGACGTGTACATAGTTCTTGATTACTTTAAGTACTATATAGCTCTTGATTTCCCACTGTAACTTGCTTATTTTTCAAAACACTTTGGCCCACTACCTGGACCATGGGTATGTGGAGACTATTGCCCACGCCATGGGTATGTAGTGACTACCACCCACATCACGGGGTATATAATACCATATCCACACTCTATTTTTGCAGATTGGTTCACTAAATAATGCACTAATTACGGTCTACTGTTACAGACTGGTTCACTGGAAGCTCAGCACTTCTTCTCTACCGGTAACCTCATCAGTCTCTCCGAGCAGCAACTGGTAGACTGTGCCAATGGTATCTACTACAACCAAGGCTGTAATGGTGGCTGGGTAGATATGGCCTTTGAGTACATCTACGACTATGGCTCCCAGACCGAAGCTTCATACCCGTACTATGCTGTGGTAAGTACCTGGTATATACACTAACATTCAGACCTGTAATATAATGTTGAATTTGGATAAATTATTATTTTAATAATTGGGAAGCACAAAACCCGTAAGGGACTTAAAGCTTCTTCAAAATGCATGGAAATATTTCTACTCTCAGTTCCACAAGCACTCGTTTTTCTACCATTTATTTTAATATAATTGTGAAATTAACGAAAGAAAATATTTCAAGTAGGGCCCTTTTCAGTAGTTTTTTTTTTTTTTTTATTTTTATTAACACATAGGCCGATTCCCACCAAGGTAGGGCGGCCCGAAAAAGGAAAAAAAATCATCATTCACTCCATTACTGTCTTGCCAGAAGTGTGCTTACACTACAGTTATAAAACTGCAACATTAACACCCCTCCTTCAGAGTGCAGGCACTGTATTTTCCATCTCCAGGACTCAAGTCCGGCCTGCCGGTTTCTTCCTATGTCCTTTCTAAATCTAAACTTATCTAATTTAAATCCATTACTGCGGGTTCTCTCTTGGAGAGATATCCTCAAGACCTTGTTAATATCACCTTTATTAATACCTATCTTCCACTTATACACTTCGATCAGGTCTCCCCTCATTCTTCGTCTAACAAGTGAATGTAACTTAAGAGTCTTCAATCTTTCTTCATAAGGAAGATTTCTAATGCTATGTATTAATTTAGTCATCCTACGCTGAATGTTTTCTAACGAATTTATGTCCATTCTGTAATATGGAGACCAGAATTGAGCTGCATAATCTAGGTGAGGCCTTACTAATGATGTATAAAGCTGCAGTATGACCTCTGGACTTCTGTTGCTTACACTTCTTGATATAAATCCCAGTAATCTATTTGCCTTATTACGTATGATTAGGCATTGTTGTCTTGGTTTAAGGTTGCTGCTTACCATAACCCCCAAGTCCTTTTCGCAATCTGTATGGTTAAGTTCTACATTATTTAACTTATAAGTGCTAGGGTTATGGACACTCCCGAGCTTCAGAACCTTGCATTTATCTACATTGAACTGCATCTGCCACTTTTCTGACCAAGAGTAGAGTTTGTCTAAATCCTCCTGAAGTTCCCTAACATCTACGTTTGAATCAATTATCCTACCTATCTTCGTGTCATCGGCGAATTTGCTCATATCACTAGTAATTCCTTCATCAAGATCATTGATATATATTATAAACAGCAACGGGCCCAAGACTGATCCCTGTGGAACGCCACTTGTTACTGATCCCCACTCGGATTTAACCCCATTTATGGACACTCTTTGCTTCCTGTCTGTGAGCCATGATTCGATCCACGAGAGCACCCTTCCCCCAATGCCATGAGCTGCTACTTTCTTCAACAGTCTTTGGTGCAGAACTCTATCAAATGCCTTACTAAAATCTAAGTAAATAATATCAAATTCTTTATTGTGGTCAACAGCCTCAAAAGCTTTACTGAAGAAAGTTAATAAATTAGTTAGACAAGACCGGCCTCTTGTGAATCCATGCTGAGTATCATTAATCAAGCTATGCTTATCGAGATGGCTTCTTATAATCTCAGCTATAATTGACTCTAGTAATTTGCCTACAATTGAGGTCAGGCTTATTGGGCGGTAATTTGACGGTAAAGACTTGTCCCCTGTTTTAAAAATAGGAATTACATTAGCCATCTTCCACATATCAGACACTGCACCTGTTTGAAGAGATAAATTAAAAATATTA
The DNA here is from genome assembly GCF_038502225.1 of Cherax quadricarinatus. Taxonomy (NCBI): domain Eukaryota; kingdom Metazoa; phylum Arthropoda; class Malacostraca; order Decapoda; family Parastacidae; genus Cherax; species Cherax quadricarinatus. The sequence continues at coordinate 69,225 of NW_027196906.1, read as the reverse complement.
GTTAATGGTTCACAGACTTCCATTTTGCATTCCTTTAGAACCCTTGAAAAAACCTCATCAGGACCCGGTGACTTATTTTGCTTCAGTCTGTCTATCTGCTTCACAACCATTTCACTAGTGACTGTGATGTTACATAATTTATCTTCTTCTGATCCACTATAAAAATTAATTACCGGAATATTATTAGTGTCTTCCTGTGTAAAAACCGAGAGAAAATAATTATTTAAAATTGAGCACATTTCATTCTCTTTGTCAGTAAGATGCCCATAGTTATTTTTAAAGGGACCTATCTTATCTCTGACTTTTGTTCTATAGACCTGGAAAAAACTTTTTGGGTTAGTTTTAGAATCCCTAGCAACTTTAATTTCATAGTCCCTTTTAGCTTTTCTTATCCCCTTTTTAATGTCCCTCTTAATGTCAATATACTGATTCATAAGATGACCCTCGCCTCTTTTGATACGCCTATAAATTCCTTTCTTATGCCCTAGTAGATATTTCAGCCTATTATTCATCCATTTTGGGTCATTTCTATTTGATCTAATTTCCTTATAAGGGATAAACGTTCTTTGAGCAGCATGTATTGTGTTCACAAAACTGTCATATTGATAGCTCTCTTCGTTACCCCAGTCAACAGATGATAAGTGTTCTCTAAGCCCATCGTAATCTGCTAAGCGAAAATCTGGGACTGTTACTGAGTTATCCCTACTATCATACTTCCATTCAATTCTACATGTAATTGATTTGTGGTCGCTAGCACCCAGTTCCTCTGAAACTTCTAAATTATTAACAAGGGATTCATTGTTTGCCAGAACTAAGTCAAGCAGGTTATTACCCCTTGTAGGTTCTGTCACAAACTGCTTCAAAAAACAATCCTGAACTACTTCTAAGAAATCGTATGATTCTAAATTCCCAGTCAAGAAATTCCAATCAATTTGACTAAAGTTAAAGTCTCCTAGAATTACTACATTATCGTGCCTTGTGGCCCTAACAATTTCCTCCCATAGTAGTCTTCCCTGGTCCCTATCTAAATTTGGGGGACGGTATATCACACCTAAAATTAATTTTTCATGCCCCTCTGAAAATTCTATCCAAACAGACTCTGTATGTGTTACTTCAGACTTAATACCCGTTTTTATGCAACAGTTCAAGCGATCTCGGACATACAGTGCCACCCCACCCCCCTTCCCGATACTTCTATCTACTTGGAACAATTTAAAACCCTGAATGTGACACTCTGCAGGCCCTGAATCCCTTCATAAGTGTTACTTTGCTCACACTCCAACAGCACGTCAATTATTAAAAACCATTTGTCTCCATTCACTCCTATCAAATACGTTCACGCATGCTTGCTGGAAGTCCTAGCCCCTCGCACACAAAACTTCCTTCACCCCCTCCCTCCATCCTTTCCTAGGCCTACCCCTACCCTGCCATCCCTTTACTTTTCAGTAGATATAATGCTGAATAAGACCTCGTATGGAGGCTGAAGTATTTAAGCAATATTCTTTGTGGGTTAATGAATATATAAGTGTTATTTAACTCTGACAAGTGTTGATGATTCTGCATCAATTATTATGTGTATTAAAGAAGTATTAAAGATGTGACGTGACTGTTTACTGTTGTCATTACTGTTGTAGGACATGAGCTGCCGTTACAACTCCAACAGTGTTGCTGCTACACTGAGGAACTATGTTGACATTCCACAAGGCAGTGAGAGCTCTCTATTGTCTGCTTCTGCCTCAGTGGGTCCCATCTCTGTGGCCATTGATGCCTCTAACTACTCCTTCCAGCTCTATTACAGTGGTAAGTGATATTATTTTACCTACAATAGCTGGGCACATACCAATTATACTCACCTTTATGCTATACTCACCAATTATACCCTCCTTAATGGTATGCTCACCTATTATACACACTTTAACGTTATACCCACTTAAACAATATACTCAACTACTATACCCACCTTATCACTATACTCTCCTCTACCCACCTAAGCTCTATACCCACCTGTTGGACCTACCATAGCTTGATATTATGCCCATCTACGAGGCCAAATACACACAAATCAGAATTTTTGGGGGGAATTAAACGGAAAATATTGAAGTTTTACTAAATTTACTTCCTAGGTTGAAATTACCTCATCTTCTGTACTTATGTCTTCAAAAGAATTTATTGATAAAGCCACTGGATGGCGAAACGTCTACAATAAAGATACCCAGATGTTGCATATGTGTCTTAATCTCACTAAATTTACTTAAAAAATACTTAAAAAATTTAACCTAAGTATAGTAGTGGCAGTATAGTTGCTCCACCACAGGTGTGTACTGGGGTACTAAAGTGCAGTTGTTCCACAACAGGTGTGTGCTCGGGTACTAATGTGTAGTTGTTCCACCACAGGTGTGTACTATGAATCCTCGTGTTCATCCACCAGCCTTGACCACGCTGTACTCGTAGTGGGTTATGGTACTGAGTCTGGCTCAGACTACTGGTTGGTCAAGAACTCCTGGGGCACCAGCTGGGGAGAGTCTGGCTACATCAAGATGGCCCGCGGCAGGAGCAACAACTGTGGTATTGCCACTGAGGCATCATACCCAGTGGTGTAATAACCAGACTCTATCTACCTGCCACTGAAGCTTCATACAAAGTGGTATAGTTATCAGAGATCTTCTATTCCACTAGAGCAAGTGGAGGCTGTTGTATTTCTCAGTGGCATGAGACAACATGGACACTTCAGAAAGAACGTTTGTTCATCTTTGTTCATGGAATATCGTCTCAGAATAAATAATAACTAATACATCTTTTTCAATAACCTTTTAAATCCTTGGTAACAGAGTTAATTACTCACACTGAGGAGGATCCTCAGCTTGTATCAGGATTACATTATACTGCTAGGAGAATCTAATCCTGAGCCACATAAAGGAGACATCCGTCGTTGCGTACTGAAACCTGATATTCACTGGGCTTATGTTCCTGGAAGTGATGTTAAGCCTGAAGCCTCAGTCACCTTCCACTTTACACTGAAACCTCTTGCACACTGGGGTCGTTATTCCTGCAGCTGATGTGAAATCTAAATCTTGACAGACAATCTTAGATATTTTAGTTAAAAGTTTGTATGGCAATATTTTCTTAAATATTGCAGTAATCTACTTAATTTTGACATTGAAAGAGAATGAATGCATTCTGAATGAAATTATCTGTTTTCTTAATTTAGTGGTTGTTTACCAAGCAGGAAGAAAATTTACTAAGATCTTAATGGATTGTGAAAACATGCAATTACATTAACTTTTATAACATTTCCTTGAAGCTCATCTCTAGGAATCCCTTAAATTATTTGCGTAAACAACTAATTGCTCAAGAATGAATTTGTCTACTGGCAGGGCTGCGTCTACTCTCGTTACCACGTCCCTATATAAGAACAATAGCAACAAGAGAGATGGTGAAGGTTTTGAGTGCTAAGGGCTGAAACATCTAGCAGGTATATGTAAATGCAATATATCGAAGTGAAAGCATTGCAACCTTTGGGAAGGGGTTCAGGGAAACTGCTTAACAGATTTTATGTGTAGATGTGTAAAGTACAGAGTCTCCACTGTGAAGGAAGGAGGATGCTGCAATTCGGATGCTGCCTGAATTGTGATCTCTGCTCATTTCTCCAGTGATGGCGATATATAAAAATGTATTCAGTCTTAGACTAGAAGATATACAATTGGATAAAACTGAGATGATATAGGTGCCACAAGGAATGACAGAAAACAGTATTTTAAGCATCCTGTCTCTATGTTCTGCATCCAACAAATTGGCAGTTTTTTCTGACAGCCACTACCACAGTGTGTGACACTGTCCTCATCCATATCACCTCAGCAGACGAGTATACCAGATAAAGCAAAATTAATTACCAGGCCATAATAAGCGCTTTCAGTGGATACTTAAAAAATTACCCGAGCCTCCTATAAACGATTAGGCTGGGATTTAAATTTGAATATTTTGTGCTTTGAAGAAAGACGTTTTTCACATTATGGTTTAAAGTGTTGAAAACGACAATATGCATAATAACAACCGATTATACAATTGCGCATTGAAAAAAATGAATCAAAAGCCTTTCCCTTGCTCAGTATACATTCTTCTTCCTCACCAGACATTACGCAGTTTTAATCATCATTTTAAACTTAATCAGTGACCCAAAATTAGTAAAGAATAATAAGTTATATTACCAAGACGTTTTAGCACAGCTGACATGAGTTCAATATATCACTGCAAAAGATACTGAATAATGGAACTTAGTTAGTCACTGAATACTTAGTTTAATATTTCACTAGAAACGGGTATCGTGGCGGAGATGTAGAAGATAGCTAATGAAGTCCTTTCTAAAGTCTCTCATATATGTTTAAAGATATATTTTTTCGTATATGTTAATGTAAAAATTAGTAATTTTGTACCAAAAGAACCTTAGAAAACTTACCTAACCTTATTATAACAAGCGCAATTTAAATTAGCCTTATCCATCTAAATATATTTAAAATAAGTTTACAATAGTTTTAATAATAAACAAACACAATGAAATATATTTTTAACTTTACGTTCAGAATGATCTTCGCAAAATTATTACATACAAAAATTTTTGCTTTCCATATTCGGTAAGAAGAGCACTGCTATTTATGCCAAAATCGCAAGTTTTAGCCATTCTGTCACTGTGGCAGACACCTACTCGCTATAATCTGAAGCTGAAGGGCTTACAGCCACAAGCTAGAGGGAGACCCTGAAGATCCGTAAATATGAAGGCTCTTCCCCTTGCTATAACTTCATCCCAGTAAGGTTGCAGACCCTAGAGCATGGAGCAAGTGTGCTCTAAAGTTCCTCAAAGAGCTGGGTGAAAAGCTCGTCACAGAAACTAAGGATCACAGAGCAGCCAGCTTCCTCTTTCATAGACTCAGTGTTGCGATCCAGAGAGGAAATGCCTGCAGCATTCTGGACACGCGGCCCCCCGCCTGGATGCTGGACGAAGTATTCGAGATGTTGCTCTGAGATGTTATTTATGTTGTTCTATTCCACAGTGTATTTTTGCCAACGTATTTTGTCTTTAAATAAAGTTCACATAGAATATATAATATAAGGGATGGTAGGAGAAGAAAATATTCAAACAGTTTCAGGGAGAACCTTGAGTTTTACCTGAAGGAAGTTTATTCTTTTCTCTGAAGATAAGGGTCCTCAGGACCTATGCCAGTAGGCTGGTATAGGCCTCAACTATGACCAGTAGACTGGCATAAGCCATAACTATGACCAGTAGGCTGGCATAGGCCACAACTATGACCAGTAGGCTGGCATAGGCCACAACCATGACCAGTAGGCTGGCATAGACCACAACTATGTCCAGTAGGCTGGCATAGGCCACAACTATGACCAGTAGGCTGGCATAGGCCACAACTATGACCAGTAGGCTGGCATAGGCCACAACTATGACCAGTAGGCTGGCATAGGCCACAACCATGACCAGTAGGCTGGCATAGACCACAACTATGTCCAGTAGGCTGGCATAGGCCACAACTATGACCAGTAGGCTGGCATAGGCCACAACCATGACCAGTAGGCTGGCATAGACCACAACTATGTCCAGTAGGCTGGCATAGGCCACAACTATGACCAGTAGGCTGGCATAGGCCACAACTATGACCAGTAGGCTGGCATAGGCCACAACCATGACCAGTAGGCTGGCATAGACCACAACTATGTCCACAACTATGACCAGTAGGCTGGCATAGGCCACAACTATGACCAGTAGGCTGGCATAGGCCACAACTATGTCCAGTAGGCTGGCATAGGCCACAACCATGACCACTAGTGAATGTTTTAACTGGCGAGTTTCACATCAACATTAATTATTCAAAGCTAAATCGACGAACTGTTTTTTATGTTGCCATTACGTCTTAATGCCCTTAAAACCATTGTACAAAAGTTTTATATCGCGAACTCAAAATTTAAATAAAAATATAATAATTTTTCAGCCCTGGTATGAGAGAACCTTGAATCTGGTGCAGTGCTCTTGATGTTAGGAACTGGAGCACCTCCTTCCCTTCCCCAGGTGCGTATGATCCCTACGGGCCTAGAGCTTCCAGTAAAACATAACATAATCACACCTACCAGTGAACAGACTTATCTCCTGCGTAAACCAAATACTTGTTTCTCTAGACCTCACGAATTTTGAAGATTGAGACACTTATGCAACATATGGGATTCTTCAACACTTGTCCAACTCTTGGACGAGGACCTACTTGCCTCCTCCTGGTTCGCCTCACCTAACTACAGTACATAAGCCACTTCTGCGGCCATATGCTGTACTTTCTACAAGACTGATGGATTGAACACATCGACTCCAGGCTGAGGGACTGATTACCTCAAACTCCTCCTCTCCTTACATTATTCTCCTTTGTAATGGACTGATGAAGCCACTGTGTGGCGAAACGTTTCTTCAATAAAAATTCCCATATGTTGCTTAAGTGTCTAAATCTTCTACTTGTCGGTTTTTAAACCATTTATCACTTACGAATTTTCTCCGCATTATTTTCTAGGTATCACGCATCGTACGTGTCATTGACACTAATATGGTCCCAGGGCAGAAATGTCTCCAAATAAACAAAATCTGAACACATGTACTTTCTCTCAGATGGAATGCATATACACAGACAAGTATACACTCAAGGCCGCGGGAACCATAACATACTCCTCTCTGATAAGTAACGTCCCCTGGTACGTGATAGTGTTTGGGGAAACCCATAGTGATCATACGCACCTGGGAAAGGGTAGGAGGTGCTCCAGTTATTAATATCAAGAGCACTGCATCAGCATCAAGGTTCCCTTTTATTCTGTGACTGAAAAATTATTACGCTCTTATTTAAATTTTGAGTTCACGATAGACAGACAAATTTTTACAATGGTTTTGAAAGCAATCAGATGTTATGGGTACATAAAAAAAACATTATGTAGATTTAACTTAGAATAACCAATGTTAATGTGAAAATCGTCAAGTATAACATTCACTTGTGGTCACAGTTGTGGCTTATGCCAACCTTCCTACCGTAGCTGTACCATGGTACAGTAGGTAATTCACTAGTCTGCTAATTTCAACACTACCTTGCCATGGGTTTCATGCGTAATATGTATTATGCAAGTTATTCCAAGCGTCGTCCTACCCATGTTACACATACAAACACTTGTGGCTCCCACACTGACTCTCACGAGGTACAGAAGTAATCAATGTACCATATGTTCAACACACATTTATTGTTCACGTTGTTATGACACGAAGAAGGTGGTGTTATCTGTCCTCGTGCGGGAGTACTGACTGTACTCAGTACCAGTACATGTACGACAAAAGGGGGATTGTAATTGATCTATTAACTTGTTAGAAGCAGGTCAGTAGCAGCTTCTTTGCATGCTAGATAGGCCTAGGCGTACATAGAACAAAAGAAGCACTATAGTGAACCTACAACTGGCCTACAACTGTTGACCCACTGCAGGCCTACTGCTAACCTACTTCTGGCTTACTGCTCGTCTACTGGCTAATGACCTACTACTGGCTTTTGGCTGGCCTACTGCTGCCCTATTACTAGCCTAATGCTGGCCTACTGCTACTAGTGCACTACTGGCCTGATAAATTAGACAAATGTTCAACTCTTGGGTATCATTACTAAGGAAACGTTTCGCCACACAGTCCTATACACAGAAGAATGGTGAAGTTCAGGACTTTGAAGTAATCAGTCCATGAGCCTTCAGTAGATGTGATCAGTCTATCAATCTTGATAAGACTGTCGGTTCTCTGAACCATTTATTTGCACTCCTGTCAGATACAGCAGCAGCTGCGACTGCTTCACCTCACCTGTTTACAGTATATAAACCACTCCTTCGCACATATGCTGTATTCCGTTCAAGGACGAGGGTCTGACTACCTCTAACTCCTTCTGATCTTCACCATTCTTCTTTGCACAGGACTGATGAAGTCACTGTGTGGCGACCTACTGACCTACTACTGACCTACTGCTGACCTACTGCTGACCTACTGCTGACCTACTACTGACCTACTACTGACCTGCTGCTGACTTACTGCTGACCTACTGTTGACCTACTACTGACCTACTGCTGACCTACTGCTGACTTACTGCTGACCTACTGCTGACCTACTACTGACCTATTGCTGACCTACTACTGACCTACTACTTACCTACTGCTGACTTACTGCTGATTTACTGCTGACCTACTGCTGACCTACTACTGACCCACTGCTGACCTACTATTGACCTACTGCTGACTTACTGCTGATTTACTGCTGACCTACTGCTGACCTACTACTGACCTACTACTGACCTACTGCTGACTTACTGCTGACTTACTGCTGATTTACTGCTGACCTACTGCTGACCTACTACTGACCTACTACTGACTTACTGCTGACCTACTGCTGACCTATTACTGACTTACTTCTGACCTACTGCTGACCTACTGTTGACCTACTACTGACTTACTGCTGACCTACTGCTGACCTACTACTGACTTACTGCTGACCTACTGCTGACCTACTACTGACTTACTGCTGACCTACTACTGACCTACTACTGACTTACTGCTGACCTACTACTGACCTACTACTGACTTACTGCTGACCTACTGCTGACCTACTGCTGACCTACTACTGACCTCCTACTGACCTACTACTGACCTACTACTGACCTACTGCTGACCTACTGCTGACCTACTGCTGACCTACTACTGACCTACTACTGACCTACTGCTGACCTACTGCTGACGTACTACTGACCTACTGCTGACCTACTGCTGACCTACTACTGACCTACTGCTGACCTACTGCTGACCTACTGATGACCTACTACTGACCTACTACTGACCTACTACTGACCTACTGCTGACCTACTGCTGACCTACTCCTGACCTACTACTGACCTACTACTGGCCTACTACTGACCTACTGCTGACCTACTGCTGACCTACTGCTGACCAACTACTGACCTACTACTGACCTACTGCTGACCTACTGCTGACGTACTAGTGACCTACTGCTGACCTACTGCTGACCTACTACTGACCTACTGCTGACCTACTGCTGACCTACTGCTGACCTACTGCTGACCTACTGCTGACCTACTACTGACCTACTACTGACCTACTACTGACCTACTGCTGACCTACTACTGACCTACTGCTGACCTACTGCTGACCTACTGCTGACCTACTGCTGACATACGGCTGACCTACTGGTGACTTACTGCTGACCTACTGCTGACCTACTGCTGACTTACTGCTGACCTACTACTGACCTACTGCTGACTTACTGCTGACCTACTGCTGACCTACTGCTGACTTACTACTGACCTACTGCTGACTTACTGCTGACCTACTGCTGATCTACTGCTGACCTACTGCTGACCTACTGCTGACCTACTGCTGACCTACTACTGACCTACTGACCTACTGCTGACTTACTGCTGACTTACTGCTGAGCTACTGCTGACTTACTGCTGACCTACTACTGACCTACTGCTGACCTACTACTGACCTACTACTGACCTACTGCTGAATTACTGCTGACTTACTGCTTACCTACTGCTGACCTACTGCTGACTTACTGCTGACTTACTGCTGACCTACTGCTGACCTACTGCTGACTTACTGCTGACCTACTGCTGACTTACTGCTGAACTACTGCTGACTTACTGCTGACCTACTGCTGAACTACTGCTGACTTACTGCTGACCTACTGCTGACTTACTGCTGAACTACTGCTGACTTACTGCTGACCTACTACTGATCTACTGGCTTACTACTTTTCTACTACTGATCTACTGGCTTACTACTGATCTACTGGCTTACTACTGATCTACTGGCTTACTACTGGTCTACTACTGATCTACTGGCTTACTACTGATCTACTGGCTTACTACTGATCTACTGGCTTACTACTGGTCTACTACTGATCTACTGGCTTACTACTGGTCTACTACTGATCTACTGGCTTACTACTGGTCTACTACTGATTTACTGGCTTACTACTGTCTACTACTGATTTACTGGCTTACTACTGGTCTACTACTGATCTACTGGCTTACTACTGGCCTACTGCTGATCTACTGGCTTACTACTGACTTACTACTGATCTGTTGGCTCACTACTGACCTACTACTGACCTACTGGCTTACTATTGGCCTACTACTGATCTACTGGCTTACTTCTGGCCTACTACTGATCTACTGGCTTACTACTGGCCTACTACTGATCTACTGGCTTACTACTGGCCTACTACTGATCTACTGGCTTACTACTGGTCTACTACTGATCTACTGGCTTACTACTGCTCTACTACTGATCTACTGGCTTACTACTGCTCTACTACTGATCTACTGGCTTACTACTGGCCTACTAGGGATCTACTGGCTTACTACTGGCCTACTACTGATCTACTGGCTTACTACTGGCCTTCTACTGATCTACAGGCTTACTACTGGTCTACTACTGATCTACTGGCTTACTACTGGTCTACTACTGATCTACTGGCTTACTACTGGTCTACTACTGATCTACTGGCTTACTACTGGTCTACTACTGATCTACTGGCTTACTACTGGTCTACTACTGATCTACTGGCTTACTACTGATCTACTACTGATCTACTTTCTTACTGGTCTGCTACTGATCTACTGGCTTACTACTGGTCTACTACTGATCTACTGGCTTACTACTGGTCTACTACTGATCTACTGGCTTACTACTGGTCTACTACTGATCTACTGGCTTACTACTGATCTACTACTGATCTACTTTCTTACTGGTCTGCTACTGATCTACTGGCTTACTAGTGTCCTACTTCTGATGTACTGGCTTACTACTGGTCTACTACTGATCTACTGGCTTACTACTGGTCTACTACTGATCTACCGGCTTTCTACTGGACTACTACTGATCTACTGGCTTACTACTGGCCAACTACTAATCTACAGGCTTACTACTGGTCTACAACTGATCTACTGGCTTACTACTGGTCTACTACTGATCTACTGGCCTACTACTGATCTGTTGGCTTACTACTAACCTACTACTGATCTACTGGCTTACTACTGATCTATTTGCTTACTACTAACCTGCTACTGATCTACTGGCCTACTACTGATCTATTTGCTTTCTACTAACCTGCTACTGATCTACTGGCTTACTACTGGTCTATTTGCCTACTAATAATCTACTACTGGCTTGCTACCGACTCATTTTAAGGTTTTTCAATAAAAATGAGAGAGAATGAACTCATACTACAAGAATATTGACTGTGATAAAATACGGAAAGTAACAAAGAGATGGATGCAGAGATTACCAATTAGAGAAAGTTCCATATTACTCTCAGATTAATAAATATTTTTAAATTGAATAATTAAAAGCTATTTTTTTAAAGCAGTCACCCCTGCACGGTTATTGTGATGGATCTCAGCCGCAATTATGCTGAGTACACTTGTTATACAGCCGTATTCTGTCTTAACAGTACCAGAGGCTACCACCGCATCCATGTCTAACTCCAGCCCTACTGACAGCTGTGTATATTGCAGTACATGTATCACTATTTTAGGTATTAAAATATCATTGACTGGTTGTGTACAGGTGTCATGCAGGTTTAATGATCCTCGTACAGTAGACTTAATATTAAACCCCATTGATCAACAAACATGCCTTAATGACCCTAGTGTAGTAGATATAGTTTTAACCCCCATTATATAGCAGACCAGCCTCAATCACCCTTGTGTACTAGACTTTAAACCCCATTAACCATTGATCCTTAATGATCTTCGTGTAGTAGACAGACTTTTGAACCTCATTAATTAATCAACCAGCTATAATGACCTTAGTGTAGTACATAGACTTTAAACCCTCATTAATCAATCAGTCTGAATGGCACTACTGTGGTAGAAAGATTTAACACCATTAGCCAACCAACTAGCCTTAATGACCCATGGATAACTGATAGACTTTAAACTACATTAACCAATCTGGCAACCTTAATGACCTTCGCATAGTAAATAGACTAAACCCCATTAACCAATCAAACATCCTTAATGACCCTTGTGTATTAGACTTTAAACCCTCATTTACCCACCATCCAGCCCTCAAGACCTTCATGTAGTAGATAGGTTTTAAACCTCACTGCCCATGCAACCAGTTCTAATGAATCTCGTTTGCTAGATAAAGTGAAGATCAATGGATTGATTTAAAATGCATTATATACTGCAACCTTCGGTGGCTAATTAATTATTTATATAATAACTAAATAATTGGGCACCGCCAGAGATTAATGTTTGTGTATATTTCGCCTGCTCTTCCGAATTCCTTGCATTGTTAAAATCTCTAGTTGGTCGATGCATGCAGGGGATGAGATGAAAAGCTGTAAGCCTTTTCCCTGAAAGCTGACTGCCTTGGATCAACGTCTAGCGCGAGCTGGGCGCCAAGGTATTGGTCCAGTGTAGTGTGAATGTTATAGCACTGCATACCTTGTTCCAAGGTTCGTAGGTTCGAGTCTCCTTCGGCCAGAGATCAGTGTTTGTGTATATTTCGCCTGCTCTTGCGAATTCCTTGCATATATATATATATATATATATATATATATATATATATATATATATATATATATATATATATATATATATATATATATATATATATATATATATATATATATATATATATACATGTCGTGCCGAATAGGCAGAACTTGCGAACTTGGCTTAAATAGCAACGCTCATCTTGCCATATAGGACAAGCGAAAATTTGTGTATGCAATAATTTCGCCAAAATCATTCTAAACCTAACGAAAAAAATATATTTCACTGTGTTTGTTTAGTATTAAATTACTGTAAACAAATCTAAAATGTATTTAGTTGGGTTAGGCTAAAATAAATTGTTCTTGTTATAATAAGATTAGGTAAGTTTTCTAAGATTCTTTTGATGCAAAATTAAAATTTTTTACATAAACATTAATGAAAAAAATATATCTTTAAACGTATAAGAGAAAATTTTAGAAAGGTGTTAATTTTAAATGAGTTCTTGCTAATTGACCAGTTTTACATATTCGGCACGACATATATATATACATACACATATATATATATATATATATATATATATATATATATATATATATATATATATATATATATATATATATATATATATATATATATATATATATACAATAAGATCACAGTAAACAGGTGATTTTAAAGTATGCAAAGCAACCACTGTGAAAGAGTAGTGAAATTCCAGGCGCTTTCGTGACTACTCCCATTGTCAATAAACTATCGTTGACAATGTGAGTACTCACGAAAGTGCTTTGAATTTCACTACTCTTTCACAGAGGTTGTTTTGTACATATATATATATATATATATATATATATATATATATATATATATATATATATATATATATATATATATATATATATATATATATATATATATATATATATCAGTAACAACACTGTGCTAGCCAAGGATAAGAACCCATGTTGTACTGGCCTGCCTCATGATAAGCAAGAACCACATGACGCTTTAAACCACAGGACCACCCAACCCTACAAGAATCAATCAATCAAGTTTATTCTCTATAAAGATTACAATGCGGGGTTTACAGATTTTGGATATTGTGTGGTTTACATGTTATAAAATACTAATTACAGAGGGGGCCACTAGGACACCTAACATGGCTAGGCATTTCGGGCAGACTTAGATCAATTCTTAACTCTAAATTAATACAGATTATGGAGTAAGCTGGTATTAAGGCTAAGTGACTACGTAATAGTTTGTGAGTTTAGCAATGTAAATGCTTTTGTTTTGGCACAATACACAGGTTCTATATTGTAGTATCACAGGCAAACTTATGACTAGTTAGGATTCATTATTTAATGATTAAGGTTCGTATTTCTGTAATTATAGTCAAGTGGGTGAGTGAGTGTAAGTGTGAACAGGTGGTTTTCATGTAGTTAGTTGTCGGGCTGTATCAGGGAGATAAGATGTTGTCTAACGGTAGTTTTGAAGGTGATGAATGTGTCTGCAGTTCTAGAGCTTTCAGGTAGGGTGCTCCAGATTTTAGGCCCTTTGACATAAATTGAATTTTTGTAAAGATTTAGTCGGACACGGGGAATGTCATAGAGATGTTTGTGTCTGGTGTTATGCCTGTGGATCCTGTCACAACTATCAAGAAAACGTTTTAGATCAAGGTTAATATTGGAATTTAAGGTCCTGTAGATGTAGATTGCACAGTAGTACGTGTGGATGTTCTGAACAGGGAGTAAGTTTAGATCTATGAAGAGTGGGTGGGTGTGTTGCCAGGGATGGGATTTAGTGATTATTCTTACTGCAGCTTTTTTTGAGTTATTATTGGCTTTAATTGTGTTGCTGCAGTTGATCCCCAAGCACAAATAGCATAGGTGAGGTATGGATAAATGAGTGAATGGTATAGTGTGAGAAGGGTAGTTTGCGGCACGTAGTATTGTGTCTTGGAGAGGATTCCAACCGTTTGGGATACTTTTTTTGTTATGTATTGGATATGGGTGCTGAAATTCAGGTTGTTGTTGATGTACAGGCCTAGGAATTTGCCCTCATTATGTCTGGCAATTAGAGTGTTGTTGATCTTAATGTTAAGTTGCGCAACACCTGCTCTGCTACCAAACATAATGTAGTAGGTTTTGTCAGTGTTAAGTATAAGTTTATTGGCTGTCATCCAAGTAGATATTTTGAACAGCTCCTCGTTAACAATGGTGTTGAGGGTGGCAAGAATAGGGTGGGAGATGACATAAGTCGTGTCGTCAGCAAAGAGAATGGGTTTCAGGTGTTGAGATACGTTTGGAAGATCACTGATGTAAATAAGGAAGAGTAGGGGACCAAGGACACTTCCCGGCAGAACTCCAGTATCAAGTGGCCTTGTTGATGAGGCTGTGTCTTTAATGGTGACATACTGATACCTATTAGTAAGGTAGGATTTGAAATATGCAAGCGCATGGCCTCTTATACCATAATGGTCAAGTTTGTGGAGTTGGATGCCGTGGTCTACAGTGTCAAAAGCTTTTCTTAGGTCAATAAAAATTCCTAGCGGATATTCGTTCTTTTCCAGTGCTGTGTAAAGCAGATCTAGCATTTGTACAATTGCATCATTAGTGTTTTTATTTTTCCTGAATCCAAATTGGCAGGGGTTGAGTATGTTTTGTGCAGTTATAAATGAATATAGTCTCCTGTACACGAGTTTCTTGAAGATTTTGGACAGCAATGATAAGTTTGATATTGGCGTATAGTTGTTTACATCTACAGGGTCACCAACTTTATGTATTGCTGTAACCCTTACTGTCTTGAGTAGTGTCGGGAAAGTGCTAGTTCCTAGTGACTTGTTAAAAAGTACTGTAATAGCATGCGAAAGAACATGGGTCGCTCGCTTGTACAATAATGGTGGGAGGTGAGACAGATTCCCTGAGCTACTTTTAAGTGACTATATAATCGCAGTGACTTCTGTGGGCTCAGTTGGTACAAGATAGAAGGAATTTGGGAAATTCCAATCTAGGTAGTCCCCGGCATGGGTGTTGGTACGTGGGATTTTACTGACGAGGTTAGATCCTATGGTTGAGAAGAAGTCGTTATCTTGTTAGCTGTATCAGTGGGATGCAGTGGTGTTTTATTAGGTTTAGTTAGGACAATATTCTTGTTTTTTTTTTTCAGTTTGTGGGTCCCCAGAAACTGCGAAAGTGTTTTCCAGGTCTTTTTTATATCTCCTCTTGTGTCAGTGAATCTGCTAGCTGTGTGTTGGCCCAGCCAGCACAAAGCTAGCTGTTGGGCCGCCATCCGAGGGCATGTGGAGGTGTGGGAGCTTCTAATTTCATTCTCATCCCTGTTTAATGTACTACTAGAATGGCTGTGCAATTCTTGTAAGGTTGGGTGGTCCTATGGTTTAAAGCATCATGTGGTTCTTCCTTAACATGAAGTAGGTCAGTACAACATGGGTTCGAATCCATGGCTAGCGCAGTGTTGTCATAAATAACAAAAAGGCACAATACCGTGACTGGAACGATACACAAATAACCCGCACATAAAAGAGAGAAGCTTACGACGACGTTTCGGTCCGACTTGGACCATTGACAAAGTCACACTAACAGAGGTGGAGCAGGACGGCTATATATAGGCAGGAAGAGGTGGAGGTAGTAGTAGTAGTAGTAGTAGTAGTAGTACAAGAATTGTATATAATACCGACAAGATGAAATTAAGACACATGCACAACACCCGGGCATCCCCATCGTAGACGTTTCGCCATCCAGCCAGCCACTGGATGGCGAAACGTCCACAACAAAGACAACCAGACGCCGCACATGTGTCTTAATTTCATCAGTAGTTGTAGTAGTAGTAGTAGAAGAAGAAGAGGTAGTAGTAGTGGTAGTGGTAGAAGTGGGAAATAAGGAAGACGAGCCAGTCAAAAACAAAGGAAGGGGAGCACTGCAAGAGAGCTAGATGCCCACAGAGGGAGAGCAGGCGCACAGAGGTGCGTGAAAGGGGAAGTGGTGAAATAAAATAAATGAAGAAGGAACAGAAACACGAGACAGGCGAGAGAAAGACAACCCAGAGGAGAAAAGGAAAGAGGAAAGGGGAAGAGGAAGAAGAAAAAGAAAGAAAAAATGAGGATTCAGGTTAAGTCACGGGTGTTCTGAAGTTTGGAGCATTTTACAATGTAGTGGGAGATTAAGGCATCTACAGAGACGAAGCCAGGGCTAAGGTTCATACAAGGAAAGTTGTGTATTAGAGAGGATTCAACTAGACGGCGACTGTTCGAGTTGGAAGTAGGGAAGACAGTTTTAGCAGAAGACCAGTCAATAGGATGGCTATGATCTCTGACGTGACAGAAAAGAGCATTGTTAGTGTCGGCAAGCCTAACACTATTTTTGTGCTCCCTAAGTCTGTCAGAAAGAGATCGACCAGTTTCTCCGAAGTATTGAAGAGGACAGGAGGAGCAAGAAATAGAGTAGACACCAGGAACATCTGTAGAGGGAGGAGAGGTATGAACGAGATTAGTGTGCACTATTCTAAAATCTGGTAGCAGTGCTTCGTCAGCAAGTTCTGAGTCAGGAGTTTCTCCACCAGAGAACGGTGCAGTTAATGATCAGGGAACTATCACTGCACCTGATCACCTACTGCGCCGAAGTACGAACAGCAGGGATACATCTGTCAGAACTGGTAGAGGACGGGGCAGAGGACGTGGAGGAGGACGTGGAGGAGGAAGACATCTACAGCCGTCTCATCCTCCACTAACACAGTTCCAGCAGCAGAATCTGAGGACAAATCTGCAAAACTCAGGAGGTGCAACAAATCCTAGTCCACCCTCCCAGGCACCTAGGCTGTGCTCTCGCTGTCACCGGAAGGGGCACACTGCCAACAACTGCCTGCGAGATACCAGGTGTAATTACTGCTACAAGAAAGGACATAAGGAGGACCAGTGTCGGAAGAAAGAGGAACTTGACAGACAGGGCCACCTGTTTAGAGACCTGTTCTCAGAACAAACCAGCAGGATCTCTGAATTGGTGAACACTCTCACACGTCACCCACTTAGCTACTCCTATCCCAGCCCAGCAGGTGGGATTGTGCCTTATACAAGACCACAGACCTACATCCCTGCAGCTGCCTCAGTACCCTACCTCTCTCAAGGGGAGGCACCTTACATTCCCTACACACCCACCACCTCAAGCTGACCACTTCATCATGAGGAGCCAGTCTATCAGCATCCTGTCGGCCAACATTAGAGGTTTCATTACTAATGTTGGAGAGCTCACACATAGCTTTGTGAACACTCGACGTCCCGACATGATAGCTGTTGTTGAAACATTTTTGGATGACAGGACTCCAGAAAATTTTGCAAGAATTGCTGGCTACACCTCATGGATGAGAAGAGACAGGCAAAGGCAAGGAGGAGGTGTTGCTGTGTGCTTCTCTAAAAGTGTTCATGCCCAGCACATTGATGTTGCCACCCCTACACATCTTGAAATGATGTTCTTCAAGCTCTGTATAAACACTAGTACCTCTGTACTAGCATGTGCAATGTACAGACTTCAGTGGCAACATGCAGACCCTATCAACTTCCTAATGGAAAATTTTGACTCCCTTCTGCTACAACACAACTGTCAACATATTATAATTGTTGGTGACCTCAACCAGCACCTTATACAGAGGGACTTTGATGACCTTCTTGCAGTGTTTGACATGAGAAACTGTTGATTTCCCTACTCATATCTCTGGCTCCTCCCTTGACCCAGTAGTGAGTGATATGGCAGAAGGCATAGTCACTTGTCAACCCCTCGGCTACGTTGGATCGTCTGACCACAAGGCTGTTTTTACCACACTTAAGATCCCATCAGAACGAGGTGAGGAGTCCACACGCACAACCTGGCTATGGGAAAGAGGTAATTGGCCAGCCCTTTGCTCTGAGCTCGCCACCACCGACTGGAATGCTCTTCTCCAAGGGGATGTTGACAACCAAGTGAAAGCCTTCACTGGACACATCCTTAATCTACAACAAGAACACATTCCTCACCGGCAATATGTGACGAAGCCTACAGATCAGCCTTGGTTTGGCTTTCGTTGTAGAGAGGCTGCTACTGCTAAGTACAAAGCATGGCGAAGGTATAAGAGACATCCTACCACCTATAACAGGAACTTGCACATGCAAGCCTGTAGGCATATGGGTGATGTTCAAAAGTGGGCCATTGCTAAATGGGAGGTGGACACTAAAAGAAAGTTAGCATCAGGTAGGGTAGGCTCCAAAACCTGGTGGTCCCTGGTCAAGGACAGACAAGGTTATCTGCCTGATGAACTTATTCCACCTCTAAATCGACAGGATGGGACCACCTCTACTAGTAGTCAAGAGAAGGCGGACCTCTTTGCTGAACACTTTGCTACCAAAATGCAAGTTCCTGATCCAGCAAGGGATCCTCCTTGGCTAGCTGCAAGAACTGTGTCAAAATTGTCAGTGGTGACAATAAGGCAGGAGGAGGTGCATTTCCTACTTAAATCGCTTGACCAAGAAAAGGCTGTGGGCCCAGACAAGTTGAGCCCAAGATTGTTGAGAAGATGTGCAGACCAGCTAACAGCACCTCTAACTCGCATCTTTCAGCACTGCCTAGTACAGTGTAAATGGCCCTCTCTATGGAAAAAGGCGAATG
>NW_027196906.1:0-45000 GCF_038502225.1 Cherax quadricarinatus | reverse complement strand
TATATGATGTAAACCTTGGTAATAAATACCGACAAGTTGGTTTAGAAAGACACGTAAGCAAACACTATAACATATTTATTAGAAAACGTTTCGGTCCTGGGACCTTGATCACTTCTAACATACAGAGGTAGAAAGACATTATATATATAGGCGGAGAGTGAGATGTGACGCACGTGACCTGAGGAAAGTCATAAGAACATAAGAATGGAGGAACACTGTGGAAGGCCTACTGGCCCATGCGAGGCAGGTCCTTATCAAAACAACCTCTGCCTATGATGAGGACCAGTAGACGATGAAATCATGTGACTCCTGTGTTGTTGGGTTGGTGCTGCTTAAGTATCATGTATGCCAATGTTTTTGAAATTTTGTAGTTTCCAGTGTTGCGTTCTATAGTGTCGGTGACGGTGATTAGTGAGGCTTCTAGGCACCGTCGGCGTCTGAGGTCTGGTTCGGTGAGAACGAGTTGTGCCTCGTTCCAGTTCATCACTTCTAACATACAGAGGTAGAAAGACATTATATATATAGGCGGAGAGTGAGATGTGACGCACGTGACCTGAGGAAAGTCATAAGAACATAAGAATGAACTGGAACGAGGCACAACTCGTTCTCACCGAACCAGACCTCAGACGCCGACGGTGCCTAGAAGCCTCACTAATCACCGTCACCGACACTATAGAACGCAACACTGGAAACTACAAAATTTCAAAAACATTGGCATACATGATACTTAAGCAGCACCAACCCAACAACACAGGAGTCACATGATTTCATCGTCTACTGGTCCTCATCATAGGCAGAGGTTGTTTTGATAAGGACCTGCCTCGCATGGGCCAGTAGGCCTTCCACAGTGTTCCTCCATTCTTATGTTCTTATGACTTTCCTCAGGTCACGTGCGTCACATCTCACTCTCCGCCTATATATATAATGTCTTTCTACCTCTGTATGTTAGAAGTGATCAAGGTCCCAGGACCGAAACGTTTTCTAATAAATATGTTATAGTGTTTGCTTACGTGTCTTTCTAAACCATATATATATATATATATATATATATATATATATATATATATATATATATATATATATATATATATATATATATATATATATATATATATATATATATATATATATATATATATATGTATGTATGTATATTAAGCCTGCCTTGAGGCAGGCTAAAACAAAACAGGTTCTATCCCCCTGCTAGCCACAATGTGTTATTGCATATATATATTATATATATATATATATATATATATATATATATATATATATATATATATATATATATATATATATATATATATATATATATATATATATATATATATATTTATATATATATATATATATATATATATATATATATATATATATATATATATATATATATATATATGTATATATATGTCAGTATAACTACTGCATCCCCTTATATGTATACTTGTGTAGTATATTGTGGATCATATCATCCATGTATATGTTTAGGCTCCCTGGTCAGTAGGCTCAGTGACTAGCATGTGTGACGTCACGTGACGCCATTGTGAGCCCTTCGCGCCTGGGATCCTTCTCAGTTCCCATTAGACCTTCCAAGCAGCTACAGGTAGGCTTGGCCTCCCTCTTCACTCTCTGCCAATATATGTGTTACCATCCAACAAGTGTGTTTAACTCCAACCATCACATCTCCTACGAACCCCCACTAAAATTGGTGCCAGCAGAGGGCCTGTAATTCTGACAATTACAGGGATTTCTGGAGATAAATTTCTACAGAGCCGGTCGTGAACGTTAGGCCTCCTGAGATAGGTGACACTCAACATCCCAAGCCAGCTACCCCGAGAAAAGCTTGATCCAAGGAGATGGGGGTTGGAAGGAGGGGTACCCATAAACTTTGTTCCAAGGAGATGGAGTCTTTGTATTATCGAAAAAAAAAAATTGGGATGGGGGTGAAAGTGGCAGGGGGAACCTCAAAAACTTGATCCGAGGAATTGGAGTCTTTGATATCTAGAAAAACTTGATCCGAGGAGATGGAGTCTTGGTATTATCGAGAAAAAAAAACTTCATCCAAGGAGATCATAAGAAAATGAAATTGGGATGGGGGTGAAAGTGGGAGGGGCAATCCAAAAAACTTGATTCGAGGAAGTGGAGATCATAAGAAAATGAAATTCAAAAAAAATTTGAAAAAAATCGGAAAAAAATTCGGGGCGCTGGGGCGATCCGGACGACGCTGCAGAAGGCGCAGCAGAAGGCGCGGGCGGGGCGCGAGGGCGCGGCTGGGCCGGTGGGTCGGCGCGACTGGCGCGGGTGGGGGCGCGGGTGGGGACGCGGGGGGGCGCGGGTGGGGGCGGGGGGGGGGGGGGCGGGGGGTGCGGGGCCCCGCCCACGACCCCCGTTCGCGACCCCCCGTCGTTCCGCGCGCCTGCCCGCGCGCCCGCCCGCGCCCTTCGCGACCCCCGCCCGCGCCTTCTGCTGTGCCTTCTGCAGCGTCGTCCGGATCGCCCCCGCGCCCCGAATTTTTTTCCGATTTTTTTCGATTTTTTTTTGAATTTCATTTTCTTGTGCTCTCCATCTCCTCGGATCAAATTTTTGAGGTTCCCCCTCTCACTTTCACCCCCATCCCAAAATTTCTCGAAATCAAAGTCTCCATCTCCTCGGATCAAGTTTTTTTTTGGATCCCCCCTATGGGGTCTTTTTGGATTGCCCCTCACACTTTCACCCCCAACCCCAAAAATTTCTCGATAATACAAGTTCTTTGGATTCCCCCCTATGGGGTTTTCGAAATTCTCCAATTCCTCGGATCAAGTTTTTGGATTCCCCCTATGGGGTTTCCGAAATTCCCCCTCCGACTTTCACCCCCCACCCCCCCAATCCCAAAATTTCTCAATAGTCGTGCCGAATATGTAAAACTGGTCAATTAGCAAGAACTCATTTAAAATTAAGTCCTTTCTAAAATTTTCTCTTATACGTTTAAAGATATATTTTTTTCATTAATGTTGATGTAAAAAATTATAATTTTGCACGAAAAGGAACTTAGAAAACTTACCTAACGTTATTATAACAAGAACAATTTATTTTAGCCTAACCCAACTAAATATATTTTAGATTTGTTTACAATAATTTAATACTAAACAAACACAGTGAAATATATTTTTTTCGTTAGGTTCACAATGATTTTGGCAAAATTATTGCATACACAAATTTTCACTTGTCTTATATGGCAAGATGAGCGTTGCTATTTAAGCCAAAATCGCTATTTCTGCCTATTCGGCACGACATATATATATATATATATATATATATATATATATATATATATATATATATATATATATATATATATACAAACACTGATCTCTGGCTGAAGGAGACTCGAACCTACGAACCTTGGAACAAGGTACGCAGTGCTTTACCAATCTACCCACACTGGACCAATACCTTGGAGTCCAGCTTGCGCTAGACTTTGATCTAAGGCAGCCAACTTTAAGGGAGAAGGCTTACAGCTTTTCATCTCATCCCCTGCATGCATCAGCCTTACTAGAGATATTAACAATGCAAGGAATTCGCAAGAGCAGGCGAATGCAGGGGATGAGATGAAATGCTGTAAGCCTTCTCCCTGAAAGCTGGCTGCCTTGGATCAAAGTCTAGCGCAAGCTGGACTCCAAGGTATTGGTCCAGTGTGGGTAGATTGGTAAAGCACTGTGTACCTTGTTCCAAGATTCGTAGGTTCGAGTCTCCTTCAGCCAGAGATCAGTGTTTGTGTATATTTCGCCTGTTCTTGCGAATTCCTTATATATATATATATATATATATAGATATATATATATATATATATATATATATATATATATATATATATATATATATATATATAATCTTGAATTTGATATAACTTCATAGTTCCCGATGTTTTCTTAATTGCTAAAATGAAAATATCTTGCTTTTATTATTATAATATTAGGTTATGTATGTAGTTAGTATGTATCAGCTGTACCTGTCATTGTGCTCGCTGTTGGACTGTTGACTGGCTGCCATCACTTGCTTGCTACTTGTTCACTTGTCATGCTGGTGCCAGGCAGTGCCTGGTACAAGTCGCATAGCAACCCTGATATCGGAGCTGCATTCCTTGCTTCTCTCTCTCTCTCTCTCTCTCTCTCTCTCTCTCTCTCTCTTTTTTTTTTTTTTTTTTTTTTTTACACAGGGTTTGACAAGGTTAAGGATCCCTAGCTTTATTGACAGCTATTTACAGGTTAAGGATTGATAAATTAGACACATGTGCAACTCTTGGGTATCTTTATTGAGGAAACGTTTCGCCACACAGTGGCTTCGTCAGTCCATACAAACCATCTACAAACCTGTCAGACACTGCAACTTCTTGGGATCTTAATACTTGGGAATTCTTCGCTTGCCTAATTCTTGGGCACGACCTACTTCAACATTGAACAAATATTACACGACCTATGACTGCTTCACCTCTCCTGCCAACGGTTTATAAGCTCCTTCTCAGCACGTATGCCGTATTCTATTCAAGATTGATGGACTGACCACATCGACTCAAGGTTGAGGGACTGATTACCTCATTCTCCTCCTGTTCTTCAAGATTCTCCTTTGTATGGACTGATGAAGCCACTGTGTGGCGAAACGTTTCCTCAATAAAGATACCCAAGAGTTGCACATGTGTCTAATTTATCAACATGTCGGTTCTCTGAACCATTCATCTACAAAGCTTAAGGATTCCTAACTTTATTGGCAAGCTAAGAGCTGTTACCTACATCAGCTCATTTGAAAGCATTTTTATTGTTATGAGACATACAAGTAGGAAACAGGATGAAGTTGGAGCCATCTGTGGGCCAGCATTTTCATTTGATCAACTGACTTTATCTCGTTGACATCATTATGCTGTACGAATGTGTTCCATACTCGAGTCATCCTGGGTATGTATGATCTCAGATGGAGTGATGTTCTGGAGAAGGGTACAGCCAGAGTGAAGTTGCTGCTTTCTGCCCGTCTTGTGGCATAAAAGCTTGTTTCACGCTGTCCTCGAAGTGGATCCAAGTGTGGTATTTTGACAATATTGGCCTTGTACATAACAGTAAGGCCACCCACATCCCTCCTATGTTGAAGGCTCTGCTGAAATGACAGATCTATCCAGGATGAGTGCAGGCGAGAGATGAGACGTCTTGCTCTGTTCTCTACTCTGTCAAGCAGTCGCAGATGAGAGGGGGGGGGCAGGCAAACCAAGAAAGTGGAGCATACTCAAGGTGCGAGCGTACTTGCGCCTCGTACAGGATCTTGCAACCCTTACTGTCAAGCAGATGGGAGATACGGCGAAGTGCTGTAAGCTTCCTGGCTGCCTTGTTTGCAAGATTTACAACATGGTTCTTCATGGTTAGTTTGGAGTCAAATTTCACCCCAAGGATATCAACTTCTTCTCCAGGTGCCAACATCCTCCCATTCATCCTTACTACTGCACCAGCATTACCATCATGGTGCCTAGAGACGATCATCATTTGCGTTTTCTCAGGTGCAAATGTTACTTGCCATCTATTTCCCCGAGCTGATATAGCTCTCAGCTGGTGATTGATGTAGCTTAGAGCAGCTGGCATTTCTTCTCTTGGATAAGTGAATGTCAGTGTACAGTCGTCTGCATATGCATGTGATTCTGGGATGAGATGAAGAAGGTCGTTGAAGTAGACATTCCATAACAATGGACCCAGCACGCTTCCTTGTGGAACACTTGCCCCAATAGGATGTCTTGCTGATTCCGTTCCATTGAGAACTACACTTAGAGATCTACCATGAAGGTAGTCACTGAGGAGACATAGCGTAGAGCCTGCAATTCCCAGTGCTTGAAGTTTTGCTAAGAGGCCCTGGTGCCACACCCGGTCGAAAGCGCCAGCAATGTCCAGTGCTACCACACAGCTGACTTTGGATTCATCCAGTGACTGGTGCCACTTAGTGGAGAGGTTTAACAACAGATCAGCAGCAGAGTAACCTTTCCTGAAGCCATATTGAGTGGTAGTCAAAAAACTCTGTCATTTGTCTTGAGATTATTGTCTCAAGGATCTTACCAGTGATTGACAGGAGTGACACTGGTCTGTAGTTGCTGATTTCTGCTCTGCTCTTCTTTTTGTGAACAGGGACTACATTCGCCTTTTTCCATAGAGAGGGCCATTTACACTGTACTAGGCAGTGCTGAAAGATGCGAGTTAGAGGTGCTGCTAGCTGGTCTGCACATCTTCTCAACAATCTTGGGCTCAACTTGTCTGGGCCCACAGCCTTTTCTTGGTCAAGCGATTTAAGTAGGAAATGCACCTCCTCCTGCCTTATTGTCACCACTGACAGTTTTGACACAGTTCTTGCAGCTAGCCAAGGAGGGTCCCTTGCTGGATCAGGAACTTGCATTTTGGTAGCAAAGTGTTCAGCAAAGAGGTCCGCCTTCTCTTGACTACTAGTAGAGGTGGTCCCATCCTGTCGATTTAGAGGTGGAATAAGTTCATCAGGCAGATAACCTTGTCTGTCCTTGACCAGGGACCACCAGGTTTTGGAGCCTACCCTACCTGATGCTAACTTTCTTTTAGTGTCCACCTCCCATTTAGCAATGGCCCACTTTTGAACATCACCCATATGCCTACAGGCTTGCATGTGCAAGTTCCTGTTATAGGTGGTAGGATGTCTCTTATACCTTCGCCCTGCTTTGTACTTAGCAGTAGCAGCCTCTCTACAACGAAAGCCAAACCAAGGCTGATCTGTAGGCTTCGTCACATATTGCCGGTGAGGAATGTGTTCTTGTTGTAGATTAAGGATGTGTCCAGTGAAGGCTTTCACTTGGTTGTCAACATCCCCTTGGAGAAGAGCATTCCAGTCGGTGGTGGCGAGCTCAGAGCAAAGGGCTGGCCAATTACCTCTTTCCCATAGCCAGGTTGTGCGTGTGGACTCCTCACCTCGTTCTGATGGGATCTTAAGTGTGGTAAAAACAGCCTTGTGGTCAGACGATCCAACGTAGCCGAGGGGTTGATTCTGCCAGATCACTCACTACTGGGTCAAGGGAGGAGCCAGAGATATGAGTAGGGAAATCAACAAAGTTTCTCATGTCAAACACTGCAAGAAGGTCATCAAAGTCCCTCTGTATAAGGTGCTGGTTGAGGTCACCAACAATTATAATATGTTGACAGTTGTGTTGTAGCAGAAGGGAGTCAAAATTTTCCATTAGGAAGTTGATAGGGTCTGCATGTTGCCACTGAAGTCTGTACATTGCACATGCTAGTACAGAGGTACTAGTGTTTATACAGAGCTTGAAGAACATCATTTCAAGATGTGTAGGGGTGGCAACATCAATGTGCTGGGCATGAACACTTTTAGAGAAGCACACAGCAACACCTCCTCCTTGCCTTTGCCTGTCTCTTCTCATCCATGAGGTGTAGCCAGCAATTCTTGCAAAATTTTCTGGAGTCCTGTCATCCAAAAATGTTTCAACAACAGCTATCATGTCGGGACGTCGAGTGTTCACAAAGCTATGTGTGAGCTCTCCAACATTAGTAATGAAACCTCTAATGTTGGCCGACAGGATGCTGATAGACTGGCTTCTCATGATGAAGTGGTCAGCTTGAGGTGGTGGGTGCGTAGGGAATGTAAGGTGCCTGCCCTTGAGAGAGGTAGGGTACTGAGGCAGCTGCAGGGATGTAGGTCTGTGGTCTTGTATAAGGCGCAATCCCACCTGCTGGGCTGGGATAGGAGTAGCTAAGTGGGTGACGTGTTAGAGTGTTCACAAATTCAGAGATCCTGCTGGTTTGTTCTGAGAACAGGTCTCTAAATAGGTGGCCCTGTCTGTCAAGTTCCTTTTTCTTCCGACACTGGTCCTCCTTATGTCCTTTCTTGTAGCAGTAATTACACCTGGTATCTCGCAGGCAGTTGTTGGCAGTGTGCCCCTTCCGGTGACAGCGAGAGCACAGCCTAGGTGACTGGGAGGGTGGACTAGGATTTGTTGCACCTCCTGAGTTTTGCAGATTTGTCCTCAGATTCTGCCGCTGGAACTGTGTTAGTGGAGGATGAGACGGCTGTAGATGTCTTCCTCCTCCACGTCCTCCTCCACGTCCTCTGCCCCGTCCTCTACCAGTTCTGACAGATGTATCCCTGCTGTTCGTACTTCGGCGCAGTAGGTGATCAGGTGCAGTGATAGTTCCCTGATCATTAACTGCACCGTTCTCTGGTGGAGAAACTCCTGACTCAGAACTTGCTGACGAAGCACTACTACCAGATTCTAGAATTGTGCACACTAATCTCGTTCATACCTCTCCTCCCTCTTTCTTGCTCCTCCTGTCCTCTTCAATACTTCGGAGAAACTGGTCGATCTCTTTCTGACAGACTTAGGGAGCACAAAAATAGTGTTAGGCTTGCCGACACTAACAATGCTCTTTTCTGTCACGTCAGAGATCATAGCCATCCTATTGACTGGTCTTCTGCTAAAATTGTCTTCCCTACTTCCAACTCGAACAGTCGCCGTCTAGTTGAATCCTCTCTAATACACAACTTTCCTTGTATGAACCTTAGCCCTGGCTTCGTCTCTGTAGATGCCTTAATCTCCCACTACATTGTAAAATGCTCCAAACTTCAGAACACCCGTGACTTAACCTGAATCCTCATTTTTTCTTTCTTTTTCTTCTTCCTCTTCCCCTTTCCTCTTTCCTTTTCTCCTCTGGGTTGTCTTTCTCTCGCCTGTCTCGTGTTTCTGTTCCTTCTTCATTTATTTTATTTCACCACTTCCCCTTTCACGCACCTCTGTGCGCCTGCTCTCCCTCTGTGGGCATCTAGCTCTCTTGCAGTGCTCCCCTTCCTTTGTTTTTGACTGGCTTGTCTTCCTTATTTCCCACTTCTACCACTACCACTACTACTACCTCTTCTTCTTCTACTACTACTACTACAACTACTGATGAAATTAAGACACATGTGCGGCGTCTGGTTGTCTTTGTTGTGGACGTTTCGCCATCCAGTGGCTGGCTGGATGGCGAAACGTCTACGATGGGGATGCCCGGGTGTTGTGCATGTGTCTTAATTTCATCTTGTCGGTATTATATACAATTCTTGTACTACTACTACTACTACTACTACTACTACTACTACTACTACTACTACTACTACTACCTCCACCTCTTCCTGCCTATATATAGCCGTCCTGCTCCACCTCTGTTAGTGTGACTTTGTCAATGGTCCAAGTCGGACCGAAACGTCGTCGTAAGCTTCTCTCTTTTATGTGCGGGTTATTTGTGTATCGTTCCAGTCACGGTATTGTGCTTTTTGTTATTTATAACAACACTGCGCTAGCCATGGATTCGAACCCATGTTGTACTGACCTACTTCATGTTAAGGAAGAACCACATGATGCTTTAAACCATAGGACCACCCAACTTTACAAGAATTTCACAGCCATTCTAGTAGTACATTAAACAGGGATGAGAATGAAATTAGAAGCTCCCACACCTCCACATGCCCTCGGATGGCGGCCCAACAGCTAGCTTTGTGCTGGCTGGGCCAACACACAGCTAGCAGATTCACTGACACAAGAGGAGATATAAAAAAGACCTGGAAAACACTTTCGCAGTTTCTGGGGACCCACAAACTGAAAAAAAAAACTAGAATATTGTCCTAACTAAACCTAATAAAACACCACTGCATCCCACTGATACAGCTAACAAGATAAACGACTTCTTCTCAAACATAGGATCTAATCTCGCCAGTAAAATCCCACGTACCAACACCCATGCCGGGGACTACCTAGATTGGAATTTCCCAAATTCCTTCTATCTTGTACAAACTGAGCCCACAGAAGTCACTGCGATTATATAGTCACTTAAAAGTAGCTCAGGGAATCTGTCTCACCTCCCACCATTACTGTACAAGCGAGCGACCCATGTCCTTTCGCATGCTATTACAGTACTTTTTAACAAGTCACTAGGAACTAGCACTTTCCCGACACTACTCAAGACAGTAAGGGTTACAGCAATACATAAAGGTGGTGACCCTGTAGATGTAAACAACTATACGCCAATATTAAACTTATCATTGCTGTCCAAAATCTTCAAGAAACTCGTGTACAGGAGACTATATTCATTTATAACTGCACAAAACATACTCAACCCCTGCCAATTTGGATTCAGGAAAAATAAAAACACTAATGATGCAATTGTACAAATGCTAGATCTGCTTTACACAGCACTGGAAAAGAACGAATATCCGCTAGGAATTTTTATTGACCTAAGAAAAGCTTTTGACACTGTAGACCACGGCATCCAACTCCACAAACTTGACCATTATGGTATAAGAGGCCATGCGCTTGCATATTTCAAATCCTACCTTACTAATAGGTATCAGTATGTCACCATTAAAGACACAGCCTCATCAACACGGCCACTTGATTCTGGAGTTCTGCCGGGAAGTGTCCTTGGTCCCCTACTCTTCCTTATTTACATCAATGATCTTCCAAACGTATCTCAACACCTGAAACCCATTCTCTTTGCTGACGACACGACTTATGTCATCTCTCACCCTAATCTTGCCACCCTCAACACCATTGTTAACGAGGAGCTGTTTAAAATATCGACTTGGATGACAGCCAATGAACTTACACTTAACACTGACAAAACCTACTACATTATGTTTGGTAGCAGAGCAGGTGTTGCGCAACTTAACATTAAGATCAACAACACTCTAATTGCCAGACATAATGAGGGCAAATTCCTAGGCCTGTACATCGACAACAACCTGAATTTCAGCACCCATATCCAATACATAACAAAAAAAGTATCCCAAACGGTTGGAATCCTCTCCAAGACACAATACTACGTACCGCAAACTACCCTTCTCACACTATACCATTCACTCATTTATCCATACCTCACCTATGCTATTTGTGCTTGGGGATCAACTGCAGCAACACAATTAAAGCCAATAATAACTCAAAAAAAGCTGCAGTAAGAATAATCACTAAATCCCATCCCTGGCAACACACCCACCCACTCTTCATAGATCTAAACTTACTTCCTGTTCAGAACATCCACACGTACTACTGTGCAATCTACATCTACAGGACCTTAAATTCCAATATTAACCTTGATCTAAAACGTTTTCTTGATAGTTGTGACAGGATCCACAGGCATAACACCAGACACAAACATCTCTATGACATTCCCCGTGTCCGACTAAATCTTTACAAAAATTCAATTTATGTCAAAGGCCTAAAATCTGGAGCACTCTACCTGAAAGCCCTAGAACTGCAGACACATTCATCACCTTCAAAACTACCGTTAGACAACATCTTATCTCCCTGATACAGCCCGACAACTAACTACATGAAAACCACCTGTTCACACTTACACTCACTCACCCACTTGACTATAATTACAGAAATACGAACCTTAATCATTAAATAATGAATCCTAACTAGTCATAAGTTTGCCTGTGATACTACAATATAGAACCTGTGTATTGTGCCAAAACAAAAGCATTTACATTGCTAAACTCACAAACTATTACGTAGTCACTTAGCCTTAATACCAGCTTACTCCATAATCTGTATTAATTTAGAGTTAAGAATTGATCTAAGTCTGCCCGAAATGCCTAGCCATGTTAGGTGTCCTAGTGGCCCCCTCTGTAATTAGTATTTTATAACATGTAAACCACACAATATCCAAAATCTGTAAACCCCGCATTGTAATCTTTATAGAGAATAAACTTGATTGATTGATTCTTGTAGGGTTGGGTGGTCCTGTGGTTTAAAGCGTCATGTGGTTCTTGCTTATCATGAGGCAGGCCAGTACAACATGGGTTCTTATCCTTGGCTAGCACAGTGTTGTTACTGATATATATATATATATATATATATATATATATATATATATATATATATATATATATATATATATATATATATATATATATATATATATATATACATATATATATATATATATATATATATATATATATATATATATATATATATATATATATATATATATATATATATATATATATATATATATATATATATATATATATTTTACCAATAGGAATATTTTATTACATAATATGGCACAGAAGATTTAAGAGATACATTGTTGATATAAAGGTGGCATATACGGTACATGTTGTTACGTGTGTATCACCGATTATAAGGCGAAAATCTCATCCAGCTCCTCAGAGCTGGGGCGTGTGCCCAAAATGCAGCATGCATTACCCCTTTGAACAGCCGCGCTGAGCCGCTGGAACAGAAAACTAGCTGCCCTGGGATCCCTAGTTACCCTGATGAGTCTTTTTCCCAGCTCCTTAAGGAAATTAGATGCACTCTTTCCCCATGAGCCAAGGGTCTCTGAGCCTATGGGAACAAACATATAATGATGGGCAAGTTCTCCATATTTTCTAGACTTTTGGGACTCCCTAAAGCTGGCAGCTGCCCCTCCTTCCTCCCTGGTGTATTGGAGATAGGTATCAGCCAAGGTAGATGCACATGTATAGTCCCACACCACCTGCTTCCCATCTGTCCAGGCTTGAAGGGTGATACCATCTGGACGCTTCTGGCTGCCATCAGATCTGCATAGTTGGGGTGGCTCCCTTACTGCTGGGCATCCAGCTGTTGTGAGGCTCCTCTTGATAATGTTATTAACCTCCTCATGTCTTGCAATCTTTCCCTCGGATTTACGGCACACAAGACCATGGTACCCGAATCGGTCTGCTGCTTCACTGCCACAAATACACCTGTGTTCGGCGAGAATAGGGGCGGCAAGTCGAAGGGCAACACCGATGCGGATGGTCTGTGGGTCGAGGCGTGTGCCAAGGCTGGAGTTGGGAACAGCCAACAGAAAGTCCCCAGCATGAGGGGCTCTCACTGCCAGCAGGCGGGCTCTATCCTTCCCTGACACACTCTGAAGCATCGTTGAGGCTATATTTTCCACTATTGGACCATCCCAGTGCGATTGTTTGTAGTTGTTGGGGGGAGCAGGTCTGGTTTCTGAGCCCGTTAGATTATCCCAGATCATTGCTCCGTCAATGAATTTTTGGTCCTGGGCTCCAATCTTGTCCCTAAGATGTTCAGGGAGAATCGCTGCTACAAGCTCTCTGGATGCAATACACGAGGACAGAAAAGCAGGTAACGCAATCTGTGATGACTTGCGGACACCAATGCCTCCTAGTCTGACTGGAAGTGTAGCTTGGTTCCACTGCCCGTCTTCTAGAGTAAGGTTAAGTACTTTCGTAAAAATCTGCCTCAGAATACTGTCATATTCGTGCAGTATAGGGTTATCATATGAAGGTGCACATCTTAGGAAATATGTCAACCTGGGCAGACTCAAGCACTTTGTGAGAAGGTACAAGGCATCGTGGGTGTCCAGATTGCCTATTCGTTGTTCCATTCTCCTTAACTCTTCCAATTTCTTCCTGAGAATTGTGTCAATGGCATTGCTTCCCAGAGGTGCTCCTAGCAAGACACTATTTGTGGGGGCAATGACTGCTGCTCCTGGTAGTTTTGATCTCACTGCATTTATCACTTGTTGACTGACTGAGATGATTTCACATTTGGATGGATTCAGGATGAGACCCATTTCCTGTCCCCGTGTCATTACCTGTGTAAGGTCATGTAGGAGGGACTCCTTTGTACCTGCTAGTGTGCCATCATCTAGGAACCAGATGTTTAGCTCGCTGGTCAGTCTGACTGTGATTTCCCTAACTGCAATACAGAAGAGAAATGGTGCAAGAGGATCTCCTTGTTGGACACCCTCCGATGATGTGATTTCATGCTCTCCAAAGAGAAGCATTGATTCCTTGCTATACCCAGCTGAAACAAAAGGGAAGAGACCAGGGAAATGTTCTTGTACTGCTGCTAATACCACGTCTCTTTTCAGGAGATTGAACGCATTCTTGAAATCTAATTTTACCACTGCATTGTCCTCAGGCAGGTTGTTGATATATGCCCTTGTTGCATGAACCGCTGCTTCACTTCCTTGAGAGACCCCAAAGCCAAGCTGGTTTGGTTGAAGCATCATGGCTGCCTGTGCACGAATACTTCGGACAGCAGCTTTGGATACGAGGCGGCGTAACGTGTTGCCTACTGCAATTGGCCGAATTCCTCCATCCTTCTTTTTAAGTGCACAAAGTGTTGCACCAAAAAAGAAAGGTCTAATTTCATCAGGAATCAGACCAGCCAAGGAATTGTTGACGAACCTTGTGATCTCTGAAACAGTGTCTCTGCAATTTCCCCAATAACTGGATTAACCATTTCCTTTAAATGCTGTGGCCTTATTCCAGTGTAACCCCCAGCAGAGCCAGATGGGAACGACATTATTGCTTTGTAAATGTCTGAGTCTTCCACAATCAATGGTTCCATAGTGGGGACAGAGGTGTTGGAACTGTTGGTGCCACTGGTTTCCCTGGCAGGGTGCTTTCCTCTAAGTGCTTCAGCCGTGTCAGCATCCCTGGGAGCAACTGTATCTTCACTGGTAATAATTCTGATTGCCCCCACTGTGTTGCCCTCTTCAATTTTCTTGCTCACCTGGACTCTGACTTTTTCACTGTCAGTAGAGTGAGTGGGGTTTCTGCCTCTCCCTTTTTTGTGTTGATGGGGAAGGTGAATGAGGTTATCAACTCTAGGAAAATCTCTTAAGGATTTAATTATCATTGAGGCTAGCCTCTTTCCCCTTCTTTCCGGCACAGCTAAGCAGACATTGCCAAAAAGTAGCAAGTTGTGCCATGCCTTGATG
Source organism: Cherax quadricarinatus (assembly GCF_038502225.1). Taxonomy (NCBI): domain Eukaryota; kingdom Metazoa; phylum Arthropoda; class Malacostraca; order Decapoda; family Parastacidae; genus Cherax; species Cherax quadricarinatus. Next base: position 30,259 of record NW_027196906.1, on the reverse strand, counting down.
GTTGGTGGAGCATTTAAGATAGTAGAACCATCGTTTACTTTTTTCAGGAGGTCTGTAAGTTTCCTAGCTGCGTGTGGACGGGCTGCTTTGGGTATATGTGTGAGTGTCCTGGTACCTGTTGCTTTGATTGCTTCCAAGAGATTGTCTGATGAGATAAAATCTGTTGGAGTGGGTTCAGGTGCCTGAGGTGGCTCTGGATCATCACTTTCCACAGGAGGACATCCTGAACCAGGGCAACTACCGTGTTTGCGGAGGAAACCATTAGAGTTGAGACAACGAAGCTGTAAGCATGACCGACACTTGCCTCTCCTAGTATTGCCAGCCGTGCCATTTCCCTGGCTGCTTGCTTCCTCCTGGTTGGCATCCATCTGCTAGACTAGACAATAGGAGTGGAATATGACATGCTGGGTGGGTATGGTGCGTGGAAGGTAGTGAACTTGACCGTGGTGGCCTGGTGGAATTGAGGGGCCGGGAGGGGAAGGGGAAAACTTCCCTTGGGAATTAGGTGGGGGAGGCGCAGGTTGAGTGGGGTTATCCCGGGGAGTACAATACACATGGACTTGCACACTATATATTGTTCACACTGTCTTACAATACACATAACTTTATTTGTTTCCCATGTACACTATGAACAATGTGGGTATGGGCACTGCTGAACCAATGTGTTCACTCACCATCTAGTTACACATCCCACCTCTTCCACCCACCCCCGTGACGTGGGGGTGGATGCACTGACTGGTCACTCCCTCGTTAACATTAATTTCACATTGTTTTTCCATAACATAAGCCTTTAAAAAGTCCATGCATCGACACAATCATTTCCACGTTAACTGGAAGCATGGTGCATGGTGCTGGATATAGATGTTTTTATAAGAGCTTTTCGAGGTTTGTATGTACGATAATCTTGGCCGGTACTCATAAACAGTGTAGGCCTTGTACTCCCCCACACCTCCACTGGCCGTCGTGAGTACTCACATTGTCAACGATAGTTTATTGACAATGGGAGTAGTCACGAAAGCGCTTGGAATTTCACTACTCTTTCACAGTGGTTGCTTTGCATACTTTAAAATCACCTGTTTACTGTGATCTTATTGCATATATATATATATATATATATATATATATATATATATATATATATATATATATATATATATATATATATATATATATATATATATATATATTTATATATATATATATATATATATATATATATATATACGTATATATATGTATGTAATATGTATATATATATATATATATATATATATATATATATATATGTATGTATATATATGTCGTGCCGAATATGTAAAACTGGTCAATTAGCAAGAACTCATTTAAAATTAACACCTTTCTAAAATTTTCTCTTATACGTTTAAAGATAAAGTTTTTTCATTAATGTTTATGTACAAAATTTTAATTTTGCATCAAAAGAATCTTAGAAAACTTACCTAATCTTATTATAACAAGAACAATATATTTTAGCCTAACCCAACTAAATACATTTTAGATTTGTTTACAATAATTTAATACTAAACAAACACAGTGAAATATATTTTTTTCGTTAGGTTTAGAATGATTTTGGCGAAATTATTGCATACACAAATTTTCACTTGTCCTATATGGCAAGATGAGCGTTGCTATTTAAGCCAAGTTCGCAAGTTCTGCCTATTCGGCACGACATGTATATATATATATATATATATATATATATATATATATATATATATATATATATATATATATATATATATATATATATATATATATATATATAGTATATATATAGTATATAGTATATATATATATAGTAGTAGGTTGGTAGACAGCAACCACCCAGGGAAGTACTACCGTCCTGCCAGATGACTGTGAAACAAAAACCTGTAACTGTTTTGCATGATGGTAGGATTGCTGGTTTTCTTTTTCTGTCTCATAAACACGCTAGATAACAGGGATATCTTGCTACTCCTACTTACACTTTGGTCACACTTCACAGACACGCACATGCATATATATATATACATACATCTAGGTTTTTCTCCTTATTCTAAATAGCTCTTGTTCTTTTTTATTTCTTCTATTGTCCATGGGGAAGTGGAAAAGAATCTTTCCTCCGTAAGCCATGCGTGTCGTATGAGGCGACTAAAATGCCGGGAGCAATGGGCTAGTAACCCCTTCTCCTGTATACATTTACTAAAAAAGAGAAGAAGAAAAACTTTATAAAACTGGGTTGTTTAACTGTGCGTGGATGTAGTGCGGATGACAAGAAACAGATGATTGCTGATGTTATGAATGAAAAGAAGTTGGATGTCCTGGCTCTAAGCGAAACAAAGCTGAAGGGGGTAGGAGAGTTTCAGTGGGGGGAAATAAATGGGATTAAATCTGGAGTATCTGAGAGAGTTAGAGCAAAGGAAGGGGTAGCAGTAATGTTGAATGATCAGTTATGGAAGGAGAAAAGAGAATATGAATGTGTAAATTCGAGAATTATGTGGATTAAAGTAAAGGTTGGATGCGAGAAGTGGGTCATAATAAGCGTGTATGCACCTGGAGAAGAGAGGAATGCAGAGGAGAGAGAGAGATTTTGGGAGATGTTAAGTGAATGTATAGGAGCCTTTGAACCAAGTGAGAGAGTAATTGTGGTAGGGGACCTGAATGCTAAAGTAGGAGAAACTTTTAGAGAGGGTGTGGTAGGTAAGTTTGGGGTGCCAGGTGTAAATGATAATGGGAGCCCTTTGATTGAACTTTGTATAGAAAGGGGTTTAGTTATAGGTAATACATATTTTAAGAAAAAGAGGATAAATAAGTATACACGATATGATGTAGGGCGAAATGACAGTAGTTTGTTGGATTATGTATTGGTAGATAAAAGACTGTTGAGTAGACTTCAGGATGTACATGTTTATCGAGGGGCCACAGATATATCAGATCACTTTCTAGTTGTAGCTACACTGAGAGTAAAAGGTAGATGGGATACAAGGAGAAAAGAAGCATCAGGGAAGAGAGAGGTGAAGGTTTATAAACTAAAAGAGGAGGCAGTTAGGATAAGATATAAACAGCTATTGAAGGATAGATGGGCTAATGAGAGCATAGGCAATGGGGTCGAAGAGGAATGGGGTAGGTTTAAAAATGTAGTGTTAGAGTGTTCAGCAGAAGTTTGTGGTTACAGGAAAGTGGGTGCAGGAGGGAAGAGGAGCGATTGGTGGAATGATGATGTAAAGAGAGTAGTAAGGGAGAAAAAGTTAGCATATGAGAAGTTTTTACAAAGTAGAAGTGATGCAAGGAGGGAAGAGTATATGGAGAAAAAGAGAGAGGTTAAGAGAGTGGTGAAGCAATGTAAAAAGAGAGCAAATGAGAGAGTGGGTGAGCTGTTATCAACAAATTTTGTTGAAAATAAGAAAAAGTTTTGGAGTGAGATTAACAAGTTAAGGAAGCCTAGAGAACAAATGGATTTGTCAGTTAAAAATAGGAGAGGAGAGTTATTAAATGGAGAGTTAGATATTGGTAGGTATTGGTAGATAAAAGACTGTTGAGTAGACTTCAGGATGTACATGTTTATCGAGGGGCCACAGATATATCAGATCACTTTCTAGTTGTAGCTACACTGAGAGTAAAAGGTAGATGGGATACAAGGAGAATAGAAGCATCAGGGAAGAGAGAGGTGAAGGTTTATAAACTAAAAGAGGAGGCAGTTAGGGTAAGATATAAACAGCTATTGAAGGATAGATGGGCTAATGAGAGCATAGGCAATGGGGTCGAAGAGGAATGGGGTAGGTTTAAAAATGTAGTGTTAGAGTGTTCAGCAGAAGTTTGTGGTTACAGGAAAGTGGGTGCAGGAGGGAAGAGGAGCGATTGGTGGAATGATGATGTAAAGAGAGTAGTAAGGGAGAAAAAGTTAGCATATGAGAAGTTTTTACAAAGTAGAAGTGATGCAAGGAGGGAAGAGTATATGGAGAAAAAGAGAGAGGTTAAGAGAGTGGTGAAGCAATGTAAAAAGAGAGCAAATGAGAGAGTGGGTGAGCTGTTATCAACAAATTTTGTTGAAAATAAGAAAAAGTTTTGGAGTGAGATTAACAAGTTAAGGAAGCCTAGAGAACAAATGGATTTGTCAGTTAAAAATAGGAGAGGAGAGTTATTAAATGGAGAGTTAGAGGTATTGGGAAGATGGAGGGAATATTTTGAGGAATTGTTAAATGTTGATGAAGATAGGGAAGCTGTGATTTCGTGTATAGGGCAAGGAGGAATAACATCTTGTAGGAGTGAGGAAGAGCCAGTTGTGAGTGTGGGGGAAGTTCGTGAGGCAGTAGGTAAAATGAAAGGGGGTAAGGCAGCCGGGATTGATGGGATAAAGATAGAAATCTTAAAAGCAGGTGGGGATATAGTTTTGGAGTGGTTGGTGCAGTTATTTAATAAATGTATGGAAGAGGGTAAGGTACCTAGGGATTGGCAGAGAGCATGCATAGTTCCTTTGTATAAAGGCAAAGGGGATAAAACAGAGTGCAAAAATTATAGGGGGATAAGTCTGTTGAGTGTACCTGGTAAAGTGTATGGTAGAGTTATAATTGAAAGAATTAAGAGTAAGACGGAGAATAGGATAGCAGATGAACAAGGAGGCTTTAGGAAAGGTAGGGGGTGTGTGGACCAGGTGTTTACAGTGAAACATATAAGTGAACAGTATTTAGATAAGGCTAAAGAGGTCTTTGTGGCATTTATGGATTTGGAAAAGGCGTATGACAGGGTGGATAGGGGGGCAATGTGGCAGATGTTGCAAGTGTATGGTGTAGGAGGTAGGTTACTGAAAGCAGTGAAGAGTTTTTACGAGGATAGTGAGGCTCAAGTTAGAGTATGTAGAAAAGAGGGAAATTTTTTCCCAGTAAAAGTAGGCCTTAGACAAGGATGTGTGATGTCACCGTGGTTGTTTAATATATTTATAGATGGGGTTGTAAGAGAAGTAAATGCGAGGGTCTTGGCAAGAGGCGTGGAGTTAAAAGATAAAGAATTACACACAGGGTGGGAGTTGTCACAGCTGCTCTTTGCTGATGACACTGTGCTCTTGGGAGATTCTGAAGAGAAGCTGCAGAGATTGGTGGATGAATTTGGTAGGGTGTGCAAAAGAAGAAAATTAAAGGTGAATACAGGAAAGAGTAAGGTTATGATGATAACAAAAAGATTAGGTGATGAAAGATTGAATATCAGATTGGAGGGAGAGAGTATGGAGGAGGTGAACGTATTCAGATATTTGGGAGTGGACGTGTCAGCGGATGCGTCTATGAAAGATGAGGTGAATCATAGAATTGATGAGGGAAAAAGAGTGAGTGGTGCACTTAGGAGTCTGTGGAGACAGAGAACTTTGTCCTTGGAGGCAAAGAGGGGAATGTATGAGAGTATAGTTTTACCAACGCTCTTATATGGGTGTGAAGCATGGGTGATGAATGTTGCAGCGAGGAGAAGGCTGGAGGCAGTGGAGATGTCATGTCTGAGGGCAATGTGTGGTGTGAATATAATGCAGAGAATTCGTAGTTTGGAAGTTAGGAGGAGGTGCGGGATTACCAAAACTGTTGTCCAGAGGGCTGAGGAAGGGTTGTTGAGGTGGTTCGGACATGTAGAGAGAATGGAGCGAAACAGAATAACTTCAAGAGTGTATCAGTCTGTAGTGGAAGGAAGGCGGGGTAGGGGTCGGCCTAGGAAGGGTTGGAGGGAGGGGGTAAAGGAGGTTTTGTGTGCGAGGGGCTTGGACTTCCAGCAGGCATGCGTGAGCGTGTTTGATAGGAGTGAATGGAAACAAATGGTTTTTAATACTTGACGTGCTGTTGGAGTGTGAGCAAAGTAACATTTATGAAGGGATTCAGGGAAACCGGCAGGCCGGACTTGAGTCCTGGAGATGGGAAGTACAGTGCCTGCACTCTGAAGGAGGGGTGTTAATGTTGCAGTTTAAAAAGTGTAGTGTAAAGCACCCTTCTGGCAAGACAGTGATGGAGTGAATGATGGTGAAAGTTTTTCTTTTTCGGGCCACCCTGCCTTGGTGGGAATCGGCCAGTGTGATAATAAAAAAAATATATATATATATACATATATGCAAGGAATTCGCAAGAGCAGGCGAAATATACACAAACACTGATCTCTGGCCGAAGGAGACTCGAACCTACGAACCTTGGAACAAGGTATGCAGTGCTATAACATTCACACTACACTGGACCAATACCTTGGCGCCCAGCTCGCGCTAGACGTTGATCCAAGGCAGTCAGCTTTCAGGGAGAAGGCTTACAGCTTTTCATCTCATCCCCTGCATGCATCGACCAACTAGAGATTTTAACAATGCAAGGAATTCGGAAGAGCAGGCGAAATATACACAAACATTAATCTCTGGCGGGGCCCAATTATTTAGTTATTATATAAATAATTAATTAGCCACCGAAGGTTGCAGTATATAATGCATTTTAAATCAATCCATTGATCTTCACTTTATCTAGCAAACGAGATTCATTAGAACTGGTTGCATGGGCAGTGAGGTTTAAAACCTATCTACTACATGAAGGTCTTGAGGGCTGGATGGTGGGTAAATGAGGGTTTAAAGTCTAATACACAAGGGTCATTAAGGATGTTTGATTGGTTAATGGGGTTTAGTCTATTTACTATGCGAAGGTCATTAAGGTTGCCAGATTGGTTAATGTAGTTTAAAGTCTATCAGTTATCCATGGGTCATTAAGGCTAGTTGGTTGGCTAATGGTGTTAAATCTTTCTACCACAGTAGTGCCATTCAGACTGATTGATTAATAAGGGTTTAAAGTCTATGTACTACACTAAGGTCATTATAGCTGGTTGATTAATTAATGAGGTTCAAAAGTCTGTCTACTACACGAAGATCATTAAGGATCAATGGTTAATGGGGTTTAAAGTCTAGTACACAAGGGTGATTGAGGCTGGTCTGCTATATAATGGGAGTTAAAACTATATTTACTACACTAGGGTCATTAAGGCATGTTTGTTGATCAATGGGGTTTAATATTAAGTCTACTGTACGAGGATCATTAAACCTGCATGACACCTGTACACAACCAGTCAATGATATTTTAATACCTAAAATAGTGATACATGTACTGCAATATACACAGCTGTCAGTAGGGCTGGAGTTAGACATGGATGCGGTGGTAGCCTCTGGTACTGTTAAGACAGAATACGGCTGTATAACAAGTGTACTCAGCATAATTGCGGCTGAGATCCATCACAATAACCGTGCAGGGGTGACTGCTTTAAAAAAATAGCTTTTAGTTATTCAATTTAAAAATATTTATTAATTTGAGAGTAATATTGAACTTTCTCTAATTGGTAATCTCTGCATCCATGTCTTTGTTACTTTCCCTATTTTATCACAGTCAACATTCTTGTAGTATGAGTTCATTCTTTCTCATTTTTATTGTAAAACCTTAAAATGAGTCGGTAGCAAGCCAGTAGTAGGTTATTAGTAGGCAAATAGACCAGAAGTAAGCCAGTAGATCAGTAGCAGGTTAGTAGTAAGCTAATAGATCAGTAGTAGGCCAGTAGATCAGTAGCAGGTTAGTAGTAAGCAAATAGATCAGTAGTAGGCCAGTAGATCAGTAGCAGGTTAGTAGTAAGCAAATAGATCAGTAGTAGGCCAGTAGATCAGTAGCAGGTTAGTAGTAAGCAAATAGATCAGTAGTAGGCCAGTAGATCAGTAGTAGGTTAGTAGTAAGCCAATAGATCAGTAGTAGGCCAGTAGATCAGTAGTAGACCAGTAGTAAGCCAGTAGATCAGTTGTAGACCAGTAGTAAGCCTGTAGATTAGTAGTTGGCCAGTAGTAAGCCAGTAGATCAGTAGTAGACCAGTAGTAAGCCAGGAGATCAGTAGTAGACCAGTAGTAAGCCAGTACATCAGTAGTAGGACACTAGTAAGCCAGTAGATCAGTAGGAGACCAGTAGTAAGCAAGTACATCGGTAGTAGACAAGTAGTAAGCCAGTAGATCAGTAGTAGACCAGTAGTAAGCCAGTAGATCAGTAGTAGACCAGTAGTAAGCCAGTAGATCAGTAGTAGACCAGTAGTAAGCCAGTAGATCAGTAGTAGACCAGTAGTAAGCCTGTAGATCAGTAGTAGAGCAGTAGTAAGCCTGTAGATCAGTAGTAGAGCAGTAGTAAGCCAGTAGATCAGTAGGAGACCAGTAGTAAGCAAGTAGATCGGTAGTAGACAAGTAGTAAGCCAGTAGATCAGTAGTAGGCCAGTAGTAAGCCAGTAGATCAGTAGTAGGCCAGTAGTAAGCCAGTAGATCAGTAGTAGAGCAGTAGTAAGCCAGTAGATCAGTAGTAGACCAGTAGTAAGCCAGTAGATCAGTAGTAGGCCAGAAGTAAGCCAGTAGATCAGTAGTAGGCCAGTAGTAAGCCAGTAGATCAGTAGTAGGTCAGTAGTGAGCCAACAGATCAGTAGTAAGTCAGTAGTAAGCCAGTAGATCAGCAGTAGGCCAGTAGTAAGCCAGTAGATCCGTAGTAGGTCAGTAGTGAGCCAACAGATCAGTAGTAAGTCAGTAGTAAGCCAGTAGATCAGTAGTAGACCAGTAGTAAGCCAGTAAATCAGTAGTAGACCAGTAGTAAGCCAGTAGATCAGTAGTAAGCCAGTAGATCAGTAGTAGATCAGTAGTAAGCCAGTAGATCAGTAGTAGAAAAGTAGTAAGCCAGTAGATCAGTGGTAAACCAGTAGTAAGCCAGTAGATCAGTAGTAGGTCAGCAGTAAGTCAGCAGTAGTTCAGCAGTAAGTCAGCAGTAGGTCAGCAGTAAGTCAGCAGTAGGTCAGCAGTAAGTCAGCAGTAGGTCAGCAGTAGGTCAGCAGTAAGTCAGCAGTAGGTCAGCAGTAGGTCAGCAGTAAGTCAGCAGTAAGTCAGCAGTAGGTCAGCAGTAGGTAAGCAGTAAGTCAGCAGTAATTCAGCAGTAAGTCAGTAGTAGGTCAGTAGTAGGTCAGCAGTAGGTCAGTAGTAGGTCAGCAGTAAGTCAGCAGTAGGTCAGCAGTAAGTCAGCAGTAAGTCAGCAGTAGGTCAGTAGGTCAGTAGTAGGTCAGCAGTAGGTCAGCAGTGGGTCAGCAGTAGGTCAGCAGTAAGTCAGCAGTAGGTCAGCAGTAAGTAAGCAGTAGGTCAGTAGTAAGTCAGCAGTAGGTCAGTAGTAGGTCAGCAGTAAGTCAGCAGTAGGTCAGCAGTAGGTCAGCAGTAAGTCACCAGTAGGTCAGCAGTATGTCAGCAGTAGGTCAGCAGTAGGTCAGCAGTAGGTCAGTAGTAGGTCAGTAGTACGTCAGCAGTAGGTCAGCAGTAGGTCAGTAGTAGGTCAGCAGTAGGTCAGTAGTAGGTCAGTAGTAGGTCAGTAGTAGGTCAGCAGTAGGTCAGCAGTAGGTCAGTAGTAAGTCAGCAGTAGGTCAGCAGTAGGTCAGCAGTAGGTCAGTAGTAGGTCAGCAGTAGGTCAGCAGTAGGTCAGTAGTACGTCAGCAGTAGGTCAGCAGTAGGTCAGTAGTAGGTCAGTAGTAGGTCAGCAGTAGGTCAGCAGTAGGTCAGCAGTAGGTCAGTAGTAGGCCGGTAGTAGGTCAGTAGTAGGTCAGTAGTAGGTCAGCAGTAGGTCAGCAGTAGGTCAGTAGTAGGTCAGTAGTACGGCAGCAGTAGGTCAGCAGTAGGTCAGCAGTAGGTCAGCAGTAGGTCAGTAGTAGGTCAGCAGTAGGTCAGCAGTAGGTCAGTAGTACGTCAGCAGTAGGTTAGCAGTAGGTCAGTAGTAGGTCAGTAGTAGGTCAGCAGTTGGTCAGCAGTAAGTCAGTAGTAGGTCAGTAGTAGGTCAGCAGTAAGTCAGTAGTAGGTCAGCAGTAGGTCAGCAGTTAGTCAGTAGTAGGTCAGCAGTAGGTCAGCAGTAAGTCAGTAGTAGGTCAGTAGTAGGTAAGCAGTAGGTCAGCAGTAATTCAGCAGTAAGTCAGCAGTAAGTCAGCAGTAGGTCAGTAGTAGGTCAGTAGTAGGTCAGCAGTAGGCCAGCAGTAAATCAGCAGTAAGTCAGCAGTAGGTCAATAGTAGGTCAGCAGTAGGTCAGTAGTAGGTCAGCAGTAGGTCAGCAGTAAATCAGCAGTAAGTCAGCAGTAGGTCAGTAGTAGGTCAGTAGCAGGTCAGCAATAGGTCAGTAGTAAGTCAGCAGTAGGTCAGCAGTAAGACAGCAGTAGGTCAGTGATAGGTCAGTAGTAGGTCAACATTAGGTCAGCAGTAAGTCAGCAGCAGGTCAGCAGTAGGTCAGCAGTAGGTCAACAGTAGGTCAGCAGTAGGTCAGTAGTAGGTCAGTAGGTCGCCACACAGTGACTTCATCAGTCCTGTGCAAAGAAGAATGGTGAAGATCAGAAGGAGTTAGAGGTAGTCAGTCCCTCGTCCTTGAACGGAATACAGCATATGTGCGAAGGAGTGGTTTATATACTGTAAACAGGTGAGGTGAAGCAGTCGCAGCTGCTGCTGTATCTGACAGGAGTGCAAATAAATGGTTCAGAGAACCGACAGTCTTATCAAGATTGATAGACTGATCACATCTACTGAAGGCTCATGGACTGATTACTTCAAAGTCCTGAACTTCACCATTCTTCTGTGTATAGGACTGTGTGGCGAAACGTTTCCTTAGTAATGATGCCCAAGTGTTAAACATTTGTCTAATTTATCAGGCCAGTAGTGCACTAGTAGCAGTAGGCCAGCATTAGGCTAGTAATAGGGCAGCAGTAGGCCAGCCAAAAGCCAGTAGTAGGTTATTAGCCAGTAGACGAGCAGTAAGCCAGAAGTAGGTTAGCAGTAGGCCTGCAGTGGGTCAACAGTTGTAGGCCAGTTGTAGGTTCACTATAGTGCTTCTTTTGTTTTATGTACGCCTAGGCCTATCTAGCATGCAAAGAAGCTGCTACTGACCTGCTTCTAACAAGTTAATAGATCAATTACAATCCCCCTTTTGTCGTACATGTACTGGTACTGAGTACAGTCAGTACTCCCGCACGAGGACAGATAACACCACCTTCTTCGTGTCATAACAACGTGAACAATAAATGTGTGTTGAACATATGGTACATTGATTACTTCTGTACCTCGTGAGAGTCAGTGTGGGAGCCACAAGTGTTTGTATGTGTAACATGGGTAGGACGACGCTTGGAATAACTTGCATAATACATATTACGCATGAAACCCATGGCAAGGTAGTGTTGAAATTAGCAGACTAGTGAATTACCTACTGTACCATGGTACAGCTACGGTAGGAAGGTTGGCATAAGCCACAACTGTGACCACAAGTGAATGTTATACTTGACGAATTTCACATTAACATTGGTTATTCTAAGTTAAATCTACATAATGTTTTTTTTATGTACCCATAACATCTGAATGCTTTCAAAACCATTGTAAAAATTTGTCTGTCTATCGTGAACTCAAAATTTAAATGAGAGCGTAATAATTTTTCAGTCCCAGAATAAAAGGGAACCTTGATGCTGATGCAGTGCTCTTGATATTAGTAACTGGAGCACCTCCTACCCTTTCCCAGGTGCGTATGATCACTATGGGTTTCCCCAAACACTATCACGTACCAGGGGACGTTACTTATCAGAGGGGAGTATGTTATGGTTCCCGCGGCCTTGAGTGTATACTTGTCTGTGTATATGCATTCCATCTGAGAGAAAATACATGTGTTCAGATTTTGTTTATTTGGAGACATTTCTGCCCTGGGACCATATTAGTGTCAATGACACGTACGATGCGTGATACCTAGAAAATAATGCGGAGAAAATTCGTAAGTGATAAATGGTTTAAAAACCGACAAGTAGAAGATTTAGACACTTAAGCAACATATGGGAATTTTTATTGAAGAAACGTTTCGCCACACAGTGGCTTCATCAGTCCATTACAAAGGAGAATAATGTAAGGAGAGGAGGAGTTTGAGGTAATCAGTCCCTCAGCCTGGAGTCGATGTGTTCAATCCATCAGTCTTGTAGAAAGTACAGCATATGGCCGCAGAAGTGGCTTATGTACTGTAGTTAGGTGAGGCGAAGCAGGAGGAGGCAAGTAGGTCCTCGTCCAAGAGTTGGACAAGTGTTGAAGAATCCCATATGTTGCATAAGTGTCTCAATCTTCAAAATTTGTGAGGTCTAGAGAAACAAGTATTTGGTTTATACAGGAGATAAGTCTGTTCACTGGTAGGTGTGATTATGTTATGTTTTACTGGAAGCTCTAGGCCCGTAGGGATCATACGCACCTGGGGAAGGGAAGGAGGTGCTCCAGTTCCTAACATCAAGAGCACTGCACCAGATTCAAGGTTCTCTCATACCAGGGCTGAAAAATTATTATATTTTTATTTAAATTTTGAGTTCGCGATATAAAACTTTTGTACAATGGTTTTAAGGGCATTAAGACGTAATGGCAACATAAAAAACAGTTCGTCGATTTAGCTTTGAATAATTAATGTTGATGTGAAACTCGCCAGTTAAAACATTCACTAGTGGTCATGGTTGTGGCCTATGCCAGCCTACTGGACATAGTTGTGGCCTATGCCAGCCTACTGGTCATAGTTGTGGCCTATGCCAGCCTACTGGTCATAGTTGTGGCCTATGCCAGCCTACTGGACATAGTTGTGGCCTATGCCAGCCTACTGGTCATAGTTGTGGCCTATGCCAGCCTACTGGACATAGTTGTGGTCTATGCCAGCCTACTGGTCATGGTTGTGGCCTATGCCAGCCTACTGGTCATAGTTGTGGTCTATGCCAGCCTACTGGTCATGGTTGTGGCCTATGCCAGCCTACTGGTCATAGTTTTGGTCTGTGCCAGCCTACAGGTCATGGTTGTGGCCTATGCCAGCCTACTGGACATAGTTGTGGCCTATGCCAGCCTACTGGTCATAGTTGTGGCCTATGCCAGCCTACTGGTCATAGTTGTGGTCTGTGCCAGCCTACAGGTCATGGTTGTGGCCTATGCCAGCCTACTGGACATAGTTGTGGCCTATGCCAGCCTACTGGTCATAGTTGTGGCCTATGCCAGCCTACTGGTCATAGTTGTGGCCTATGCCAGCCTACTGGTCATAGTTGTGGCCTATGCCAGCCTACTGGTCATAGTTGTGGCCTATGCCAGCCTACTGGTCATAGTTGTGGCCTATGCCAGCCTACTGGTCATAGTTGTGGCCTATGCCAGCCTACTGGTCATGGTTGTGGCCTATGCCAGCCTACTGGTCATAGTTGTGGCCTATGCCAGCCTACTGATCATAGTTGTGGCCTATGCCAGCCTACTGGTCATAGTTATTGTCTATGCCAGCCTACTGGTCATAGTTGAGGCCTATGCCAGCCTACTGGTCATAGTTATTGTCTATGCCAGCCTACTGGTCATAGTTATTGTCTATGCCAGCCTACTGGTCATAGTTGTGGCCTATGCCAGCCTACTGGTCATGGTTGTGGCCTATGCCAGCCTACTGGTCATAGTTGTGGCCTATGCCAGCCTACTGGTCATAGTTGTGGCCTATGCCATCCTACTGGTCATAGTTATTGTTTATGCCAGCCTACTGGTCATAGTTGAGGCCTATGCCAGCCTACTGGTCATAGTTGAGGCCTATGCCAGCCTACTGGTCATAGTTATTGTCTATGCCAGCCTACTGGTCATAGCTGAGGCCTATGCCAGCCTACTGGTCATAGTTATGGCTTATGCCAGTCTACTGGTCATAGTTGTGGCCTATACCAGCCTACTGGCATAGGTCCTGAGGACCCTTATCTTCAGAGAAAAGAATAAACTTGCTTCAGGTAAAACTCTAGGTTCTCCCTGAAACTGTTTGAATATTTTCTTCTCCTACCATCCCTTATATTATATATTCTATGTGAACTTTATTTAAAGACAAAATACATTGGCAAAAATACACTGTGGAATAGAACAACATAAATAACATCTCAGAGCAACATCTCGAATACTTCGTCCAGCATCCAGGCGGGGGGCCGCGTGTCCAGAATGCTGCAGGCATTTCCTCTCTGGATCGCAACACTGAGTCTATGAAAGAGGAAGCTGGCTGCTCTGTGATCCTTAGTTTCTGTGACGAGCTTTTCACCCAGCTCTTTGAGGAACTTTAGAGCACACTTGCCCCATGCTCTAGGGTCTGCAACCTTACTGGGATGAAGTTATAGCAAGGGGAAGAGCCTTCATATTTACGGATCTTCAGTGTCTCCCTCTAGCTTGTGGCTGTAAGCCCTTCAGCTTCAGATTATGGCGAGTAGGTGTCTGCCACAGTGACAGAATGGCTAAAACTTGCGATTTTGGCATAAATAGCAGTGCTCTTCTTACCGAATATGGAAAGCAAAAATTTTTGTATGTAATAATTTTGCGAAGATCATTCTGAACGTAAAGTTAAAAATATATTTCATTGTGTTTGTTTATTATTAAAACTATTGTAAACTTATTTTAAATATATTTAGATGGATAAGGCTAATTTAAGTTGCGCTTGTTATAATAAGGTTAGGTAAGTTTTCTAAGGTTCTTTTGGTACAAAATTACTAATTTTTACATTAACATATACGAAAAAATATATCTTTAAACATATATGAGAGACTTTAGAAAGGACTTCATTAGCTATCTTCTACATCTCCGCCACGATACCCGTTTCTAGTGAAATATTAAACTAAGTATTCAGTGACTAACTAAGTTCCATTATTCAGTATCTTTTGCAGTGATATATTGAACTCATGTCAGCTGTGCTAAAACGTCTTGGTAATATAACTTATTATTCTTTACTAATTTTGGGTCACTGATTAAGTTTAAAATGATGATTAAAACTGCGTAATGTCTGGTGAGGAAGAAGAATGTATACTGAGCAAGGGAAAGGCTTTTGATTCATTTTTTTCAATGCGCAATTGTATAATCGGTTGTTATTATGCATATTGTCGTTTTCAACACTTTAAACCATAATGTGAAAAACGTCTTTCTTCAAAGCACAAAATATTCAAATTTAAATCCCAGCCTAATCGTTTATAGGAGGCTCGGGTAATTTTTTAAGTATCCACTGAAAGCGCTTATTATGGCCTGGTAATTAATTTTGCTTTATCTGGTATACTCGTCTGCTGAGGTGATATGGATGAGGACAGTGTCACACACTGTGGTAGTGGCTGTCAGAAAAAACTGCCAGTTTGTTGGATGCAGAACATAGAGACAGGATGCTTAAAATACTGTTTTCTGTCATTCCTTGTGGCACTTATATCATCTCAGTTTGATCCAATTGTATATCTTCTAGTCTAAGACTGAATACATTTTTATATATCTCCATCACTGGAGAAATGAGCAGAGATCACAATTCAGGCAGCATCCGAATTGCAGCATCCTCCTTCCTTCACAGTGGAGACTCTGTACTTTACACATCTACACATAAAATCTGTTAAGCAGTTTCCCTGAACCCCTTCCCAAAGGTTGCAATGCTTTCACTTCGATATATTACATTTACATATACCTGCTAGATGTTTCAGCCCTTAGAACTCAAAACCTTCACCATCTCTCTTGTTGCTATTGTTCTTATATAGGGACGTGGTAACGAGAGTAGACGCAGCCCTGCCAGTAGAGAAATTCATTCTTGAGCAATTAGTTGCTTCAGCAAATAATTTAAGGGATTCCTAGAGATGAGCTTCAAGGAAATGTTATAAAAGTTAATGTAATTGCATGTTTTCACAATCCATTAAGAGCTTAGTAAATTTTCTTCCTGCTTGGTAAACAACCACTAAATTAAGAAAACAGATAAATTAATTCAGAATGCAAACAAACAGTAAAGAAATTACTCTGCAGATCATAAAGGACCAAACAAGTGTTATTGTACCAGAGTCAGAAATAAAAGAAGCCAGGTTACTAGGATCCCATGGTAGAAAAAGTGTTATGCTTAGATTCCACTCACATGACAGGAAAAAAGACTTAATTATTGCATCTATTAAAGTAAAGAAAGAGGTATACATAAACGAGTGTCTTACCAAAAAACGTAAGAACCTCCTGTATAGAGTCAGAAAACTTAAGCGAGAGAATAATGACACAATACACCAATGCTTCACACGGGATGGGAAAATTCTAGTTAGGAAAACAAATGTAGGTCAACTGTACACAATCACGAACGAGAATGATCTATCACGATTTCTCAGGGATACTAATCTTGCAGAGAACAACTAAACAATGTCCAACCTAAAAGCCTACGTAGTGTAGTGTACGTTTTGCTCCATTATTGTTCAAATTTCATTGTACAATCTCTTAGTAATTAAATAATCAACTACCTCATTTTGTGATTTTACTAGTAAGCATTAGTATTGTTCGCTTAAACATTAGCTGAATTGATACTTTCTCTGTCCATATTACTACCTAATATTTTTTAAATACTATCAATTGATATTACTTACTAAAATTAATAAATATCTTTTTTACTATAATTTCAATTTACTCTTAACATTTTTGACATTTAATAACCATTACTTGTCTAATTACCTTAACCTGTTTTAATACCACATTTACTATCCTAGATTACTCTTAATTACCTTGTACTGCCATATAACCTCAAGTATAACTACCAGTGCAATATTAAATGAAATAAACATTACTTTTTCACTTTTTTGTAATCATTATTACTTACTAAAAATTTTATTAAACACCATATTTACTACCAGTCAATTTTACTTTTGTAGATTAAACATTATTTTATACTTCCCATAACATTTTGTAGCCAAATTTTCAAGTTTTTATATTCAACCCCAACCTTTATATTATCCCTTGTACCTGTGTACCTGTCTGCCCTCTTACTATCATATTATAACCAAGACATTACCACTGTTATTTTTTTACTATCATTCTTTTGGTACTTTAATTGTGAATTTTATTTTGTCAATTTAAATCTAGTTATAATCTTGATCTTGTCAACAACCTATACCAGACTCTAGTGCAATTGCAAGTACCATTTCAATTTGTATTTTTATATTATAAGTTTATATTATAATTCCTACCATCTGTAGATTTAACTTTGCTTACCATTACTTAATTTTAGTCCCTTATATATTTTCTCCTTTATTTTAGCTTTATATAACTATCCTAGTTTATATATTCACAATTGTTAAAATAATCAAGGTGCTATTCTTAGGTGCTAAAGTAGAATAAGTTCACAATTTTGCCATTATATTCCAAAGCTCATTTATTTGATTACCACTTTATTGTTCACCACAACCTATATTAGTCCCTTTTATAATATAATTTTATACTATAATTCTAACTTTAAAAAATTACCTTTATAGTACTACCTACTACCATATTCCCAAGCTCCACTATTTGATCATCACTTTATTTGTATTAGTCCCTTAGCTCACTATTTTACATTTGTTAAATAATCTAGGTGCTATTTTTTTAGCTTAAGACTATTTACTTTGTTTTATACTTAATTCAAACTATAGATTCACTACAAATCTTATGATTACAAGCATTGATCCTGATACCAACCTCTTATCTAATGACTTAAATGAATCAAACAGTTACTGTAATTACTACACTGCAGAGCAATCAAAGGCACTTCTCAGTGCCAACAACAACATAACTATCTTTAACTACAATATCAGATCTTTAAGCAAGCATTACGATGACCTCATAGCATTACTAAATTCCTTACATGCCAATATGTCCATCATTACACTAACTGAAACCTGGCTAAAGCCTGATAGTACAGATGTCTATTCCATTCCTGGATACACAGCCATACACAACTGTAGGCCAGACCAACAAGGGGGTGGCACAGCCATATACTACTCAGACCAACTACAATGTATCACTAATACTTGCACAAGGGATGAACATGGGGAATATATAATAGCTAAATTCAAATCCAAGTACCTACAAAAACCTCTCACATTGATAAACATCTACAGAGTTCCACAGTCAAACATTAGCCAATTTAGTCAAAATCTAGGAAGTATGATAACTGATGCACGCATGAACAAAGATCACTTACTACTCTCAGGTGACTTCAATATAAATCTCCTGCAAGACCAGGACCCACACGTTACTGAATTCACAAACACAATGAATAACTGTATGTTACTACCAACAGTAACAAAACCTACAAGAGTTACAGAGACTAGTGTTTCCCTACTTGACCACATCTGGACCAACACCATATCCCCTTTAAAATCAGGCATAATTACAGATAATACCACAGACCACTACCCTACTTTCCTCATAACAACTCTTGGTAAACTACCCCAAGACACTACTAAAGTCACCTTCAGACTTCACAATGAGGCAGCCATTAATAACTTCACAACAGCAATAGCAAACATCGATTGGCACACTGAGCTAGAAACCTATACAGATATTGACGAATGTATTAATAATTTTCTAAAAAAGACCCAATACCTCTATAACAAGCACTGCCCTAAAAAAACTAAACAGATGACAGCAAAGAGACTGAACAGTCCCTGGCTAACACCCAGCATTCTCAAATCCATAAATACAAAACACCAATATGAAAAACAGTACAGAATGGGTCACATAACCAGAGACCAAACAAAACGTTACTCGTCAATCCTAACCAGCCTGATAAGAAGGGCAAAAAAATTGTATTATGAGAACAGATTATCCAACTTACGAGGTGATATAAAAAAGACCTGGAAAACCCTATCAGAAATTCTGGGAACAAAAAAGATATCACGAAATAGCGAAATAAAATTAGCAAAATCAGATGAACCCCAACTCCCACCAACAGAAACAGCAAACAGACTCAATGATTTCTTCTCCACTATAGGACAAAACCTTGCCAATAAAATCCCAAGCTCAGATACCCCACCAAATGACTACCTCACCGGCAACTACCCGAACACTCTGTTCCTAGCTCCGACTAACCCATATGAAGTCTCCCTTATTATCAACGCACTAAAAAACAAGGCAGGAGATTTAAATACCTTACCACCCTTTATATACAAAAAAGTGTCACAAGTGCTATCACCAATCATTGCAACACTCTTTAACAAATCCATTGAATCCTCCACCTTCCCTACAGTACTCAAAATAGCAAGGGTCACCCCGATCCACAAAGGAGGAGACCAAACAGAGTTGAATAACTATAGGCCAATATCCAACTTACACCCTCTCTCAAAAATCTTTGAAAAATTAATTCATAAACGAATCTACTCCTACCTTATCTCCCAAAACATACTCAACCCCTGCCAATTTGGATTCAGGCCTAATAAAAATACTAATGATGCTATTATACACATGCTAGAACATATATACACTGCAATAGAGAAAAAAGAAGTCCCACTGGGGATCTTCATTGACTTACGTAAAGCTTTTGATACAGTTGACCATGACTTGCTCCACGTAAAATTGTCACACTATGGTATAAGAGGGCACTCCCTCAACTACCTCAAGTCATACCTCAGCAACAGAAGCCAATATGTGTACGCAAATGGGGCAAACTCTTCTGCGCAACCAATTACAGTTGGTGTCCCACAGGGAAGTGTCCTTGGCCCTCTTCTCTTTCTCCTATACATAAATGACCTTCCAAATGCTTCGCAATTACTCAAACCCACACTATTTGCAGATGACACTACATACGTATTCTCTCACCCGAGCCCAGTCACGCTAGCCAATACTGTAAATACCGAATTACAGAAAATATCTACCTGGATGAGGACTAACAAACTTACACTAAACATTGACAAAACCTACTTCATTCAGTTTGGTAACAGAGCTACAGATGTCCCTCTTAACATAATGATAAACGGATCACCTATCACAAAACTAACAGAGGGAAAATTCTTAGGAATCCACCTTGATAATAGACTCAAATTTCATACACATATACAACACATCTCTAAGAAAATTTCCAAGACTGTAGGCATACTATCGAAGATACGGTACTATGTTCCACAGTCAGCCCTCCTGGCCCTATATCACTCTCTTATTTACCCCTATCTCACCTATGGAATTTGTGCATGGGGCTCAACAACAATTAACCATCTCAGACCACTAATTACTCAACAAAAGGCTGCAGTTAGAATGATAACAAATTCTCACTACAGGCAGCACATTCCACCAATATTCAATACACTAAACCTACTCACCATACAAAACATCCATACTTATTACTGCACCTATTACATACATAGAACACTTAACTCTGATATTAACCCTCCCCTCAAACATCTCCTTGCCAACCTCAACAGAACACATGACCATAACACAAGGCACAGATCACTCTTTGATGTTCCTCGTGTCCATCTCACACTATGCAAAAACTCAATGCACATAAAAGGCCCTAAAATCTGGAATTCATTACCTGTAAATATAAAAGAAACACTATCTGATTATAAATTCAAGTCTCTTCTCAAAGATCACTTACTCACCCAAAACCAAATAAATACTGAATAACTGAACCTTATAAATTGTATATCTTAAATGTTTCTCACAATTATATCATATAAATGTTAAACCTAAAACCGAATCTAACTTTATTATTTTTTAAATACACTACCTAACAGAATCACTACCTAACTGAATGCAACAATATGACCTGTCTTTGTAATACTCACTTGTGCTTTATAGTAATCTGTTTACATTAATGTTTTATCACTGATTTCATCATTGCTTAGTTAATCTTAAGTTAATTTTAAGCCAGCCCGTAATGCTATGCATAGTATAAGTGGCTTTGGCATACTGCTCTTACCTGTATTTTTTTGTACCTCTGTATGTGTGCACAAATTGAAAATAAATAAATAAATAAATAAATAAATTCTCTTTCAATGTCAAAATTAAGTAGATTACTGCAATATTTAAGAAAATATTGCCATACAAACTTTTAACTAAAATATCTAAGATTGTCTGTCAAGATTTAGATTTCACATCAGCTGCAGGAATAACGACCCCAGTGTGCAAGAGGTTTCAGTGTAAAGTGGAAGGTGACTGAGGCTCCAGGCTTAACATCACTTCCAGGAACATAAGCCCAGTGAATATCAGGTTTCAGTACGCAACGACGGATGTCTCCTTTATGTGGCTCAGGATTAGATTCTCCTAGCAGTATAATGTAATCCTGATACAAGCTGAGGATCCTCCTCAGTGTGTGTAATTAACTCTGTTACCAAGGATTTAAAAGGTTATAGAAACAGAAGTTTTAGTTATTATTTATTCTGAGACGATATTCCATGAACAAAGATGAACAAACGTTCTTTCTGAAGTGTCCATGTTGTCTCATGCCACTGAGAAATACAACAGCCTCCACTTGCTCTAGTGGAATAGAAGATCTCTGATAACTATACCACTTTGTATGAAGCTTCAGTAGCAGGTAGATAGAGTCTGGTTATTACACCACTGGGTATGATGCCTCAGTGGCAATACCACAGTTGTTGCTCCTGCCGCGGGCCATCTTGATGTAGCCAGACTCTCCCCAGCTGGTGCCCCAGGAGTTCTTGACCAACCAGTAGTCTGAGCCAGACTCAGTACCATAACCCACTACGAGTACAGCGTGGTCAAGGCTGGTGGATGAACACGAGGATTCATAGTACACACCTGTGGTGGAACAACTACACATTAGTACCCCAGCACACACCTGTTGTGGAACAACTGCACTTTAGTACCCCAGTACTCACCTGTGGTGGAACAGCTATACTGCCACTACTATACTTAGGTTAAATTTTATAAGTATTTTTTAAGTAAATTTAGTAAAACTTCAATATTTTCCGTTTAATTCCCCCCAAAAATTCTGATTTGTGTGTATATGGCCTCGTAGATGGGCATAATATCAAGCTATGGTGGGTCCAACAGGTGGGTATAGAGCTTAGGTGGGTAGAGGAGAGTATAGCGATAAGGTGGGTATAGTAGTTGAGTATATTGTTTAAGTGGGTATAAAGTTAAAGTGTGTATAATAGGTGAGCATACCATTATGGAGGGTATAATTGGTGAGTATAGCATAAAGGTGGGTATAATTGGTATGTGCCCAGCTATTGTAGGTAAAATAATATCACTTACCACTGTAATAGAGCTGGAAGGAGTATTTAGAGGCATCAATGGCCACAGAGATGGGACCCACTGAGGCCGTAGCAGACAATAGAGAGCTCTCACTGCCTTGTGGAATGTCAACATAGTTCCTCAGTGTAGCAGCAACACTGTTGGAGTTGTAACGGCAGCTCATGTCCTACAACAGTAATGACAACAGTAAACAGTCACGTCACATCTTTAATACTTCTTTAATACACATAATAATTGATGCAGAATCATCAACACTTGTCAGAGTTAAATAACACTTATATATTCATTAACCCACAAAGAATATTGCTTAAATACTTCAGCCTCCATACGAGGTCTTATTCAGCATTATATCTACTGAAAAGTAAAGGGATGGCAGGGTAGGGGTAGGCCTAGGAAAGGATGGAGGGAGGGGGTGAAGGAAGTTTTGTGTGCGAGGGGCTTGGACTTCCAGCAAGCATGCGTGAACGTATTTGATAGGAGTGAATGGAGACAAATGGTTTTTAATAATTGACGTGCTGTTGGAGTGTGAGCAAAGTAACATTTATGAAGGGATTCAGGGAAACAGTCAGGCCGGACTTGAGTCCTGGAGATGGGAAATACAGTGCCTGCACTCTGAAGGAGGGGTGTTAATGTTGCAGTTTTATAACTGTAACATAAGAACATAAGAAAGGAGGAACACTGCAGGAGGCCTGCTGGCCCATACTAGGCAGGTCCTTTACAATTCATCCCACTAACAAAACATTTGCCCAACCCAATTTTCAATGCCACCCAAGAAATAAGCTCTGATGTGAAAGTCCCACTCAAATCCAACCCCTCCCACTCATGTACTTATCCAACCTAGATTTGAAACTACCCAAAGTCCCAGCCTCAATAACCCAACTAGGTAGACTGTTCCACTCATCAACTACCCTATTTCCAAACCAATACTTTCCTATGTCCTTTCTAAATCTAAACTTATCTAATTTAAATCCATTACTGCGCGTTCTCTCTTGGAGAGACATCCTCAAGACCTTATTAATATCCCCTTTATTAATACCTATCTTCCACTTATACACTTCGATCAGGTCTCCCCTCATTCTTCGTCTAACAAGTGAATGTAACTTAAGAGTCTTCAATCTTTCTTCATAAGGAAGATTTCTAATGCTATGTATTAATTTAGTCATCCTACGCTGAATGTTTTCTAACGAATTTATGTCCATTTTGTAATACGGAGACCAGAACTGAGCTGCATAATCAAGGTGAGGCCTTACTAATGATGTATAAAGCTGCAGTATGACCTCTGGACTTCTGTTGCTTACACTTCTTGATATAAATCCCAGTAATCTATTTGCCTTATTACGTACGCTTAGGCATTGCTGTCTTGGTTTAAGGTTGCTGCTCACCATAACCCCCAAGTCCTTTTCGCAATCTGTATGGCTAAGTTCTACATCATTTAATTTATAAGTACTAGGGTTATGGGCACTCCCAAGCTTCAGAACCTTGCATTTATCTACATTGAACTGCATCTGCCACTTTTCTGACCAAGAATAGAGTTTGTTTAAATCCTCCTGAAGTTCCCTAACATCTACGTTTGAATCAATTATCCTACCTATCTTTGTGTCATCGGCGAATTTGCTCATATCACTAGTAATTCCCTCATCAAGATCATTGATATATATTATAAACAACAACGGGCCCAAGACTGATCCCTGTGGAACGCCACTTGTTACAGATCCCCACTCGGATTTAACCCCATTTATGGACACTCTCTGCTTCCTGTCAGTGAGCCATGACTCGATCCACGAGAGCACTTTTCCCCCAATGCCATGAGCTGCCACTTTCTTTAACAGTCTATGGTGCGGAACTCTATCAAAAGCCTTACTAAAATCTAAGTAAATAATATCAAATTCTTTATTGTGGTCAACAGCCTCAAAAGCTTTACTGAAGAAAGTTAATAAATTAGTTAGACAAGACCGGCCTCTTGTGAATCCATGCTGAGTATCATTTATCAAGCTATGCTTATCGAGATGGCTTCTTATAATCTCAGCTATAATTGACTCTAGTAATTTGCCTACAATTGAGGTCAGGCTTATTGGGCGGTAATTTGACGGTAACGACTTGTCCCCTGTTTTATAAATAGGAGTTACATTAGCCATCTTCCACATATCAGACACTACACCTGTTTGAAGAGATAAATTAAAAATATTAGTTAATGGTTCACAGAGTTCCATTTTGCATTCCTTAAAAACTCTTGAAAAAACCTCATCAGGACCCGGCGACTTATTTTGCTTCAGTCTGTCTATCTGCCTCACAACCATCTCACTAGTGACTGTGATGTTACATAATTTATCTTCTTCTAGCCCACTGTAAAAATTAATTACTGGAATATTGTTAGTGTCTTCCTGTGTAAAAACTGAGAGAAAATAATTATTCAAAATCAAGCACATTTCATTCTCATTGTCAGTAAGGTGCCCATAGTTATTTTTAAGGGGACCTATCTTATTTCTAACTTTTGTTCTATAGACCTGGAAAAAACTTTTTGGGTTAGTTTTAGAATCCCTAGCAACTTTAATTTCATAGTCCCTTTTAGCTTTTCTTATCCCCTTTTTAATGTCCCTCTTAATGTCAATATACTGATTCATAAGATGACCCTCACCTCTTTTGATACGCCTATAAATTCCTTTCTTATGCCCTAGTAGATATTTGAGCCTATTCATCCATTTTGGGTCATTTCTATTTGATCTAATTTCTTTATATGGGATAAACGCTCTTTGAGCAGCATGTATAGTGTTCAGAAAACTGTCATATTGATAGCTCTCTTCGTTACCCCAGTCAACAGATGATAAGTGTTCTCTAAGCCCATCGTAATCTGCTAAGCGAAAATCTGGGACTGTTACTGAGTTATCGCTACTATCGTACTTCCATTCAATGCTAAATGTAATTGATTTGTGGTCGCTAGCACCCAGTTCCTCTGAAATTTCTAAATTATTAACAAGGGATTCATTGTTTGCCATAACTAAGTCAAGCAGGTTATTTCCCCTTGTAGGTTCTGTCACAAACTGCTTCAAAAAACAATCCTGAAATACTTCTAAGAAGTCGTACGATTCTAAATTCCCAGTCAAGAAATTCCAATCAACATGACTAAAGTTAAAGTCTCCTAGAATTACTACATTATCGTGCCTTGTGGCCTTAACAATTTCCTCCCGTAGTAGTTTCCCTTGGTCCCTATCTAAGTTAGGGGGACGGTATATCACTCCTAAAATCAGTTTTTCATGCCCCTCTGAAAATTCTATCCAAACAGACTCTGTATGTGTTACTTCAGACTTAATACCCGTTTTTATGCAACAGTTCAAGCGATCTCGGACATACAATGCCACCCCACCCCCCCTCCCAATACTTCTATCTTCTTGGAACAATTTAAAACCCTGAATATGACATTCCGCAGGCATGTCCCGACTTTTTGAATTAAACCACGTCTCAGTTAAGGCAAATACATCAATGTTACCTACACTAGCAACTAATCTCAACTCGTCCATCTTATTCCTAGCACTACGGCAATTAGCATAATAAACATTGAAAGACTCTCCTTTCTCTTTACCCTTCCTGCTCATTTCTATTTTTCTACTAAACCTATTACTGTCCTTATCACCCAAGGTCCCTGGCTTTTCAATATCTATCTCGTTCTTATTATTACTAGTTCCCCTAGAACTCGTAATATTACTACACTGGGACTTCACTGTTTTCCTGCCAAAACCCATACCACTAACTATTCCTAGTTTAAAGTCCTAACTGCTCCCTCCACTGCAGTTGCCAGTGCTCCCACCCCAAACCTAGATAAGTGAACCCCATCCCTAGCATACATGTCATTTCTGCCATAGAAGAGGTCCCAGTTGTCAATGAATGTTACCGCATTTTCCTTACAGTATTTGTCCAGCCAGCAATTGACACCAATTGCCCTGGACAACCATTCACTTCCAACTCCCCTCCTTGGCAAAATACCACATATGAGAGGGTTCCCACCCTTACTTCTTATTATTTCTATTGTAGTGTAAGCACACTTCTGGCATGACAGTAATGGAGTGAATGATGATTTTTTTTCCTTTTTCGGGCCGCCCTACCTTGGTGGGAAGCGGCCATGTGTTAATAAAAATAATACAAAAAAAAAAAAACTACTGAAAAGGGCCCTACTTGAAATATTTTCTTTCCTTAATTTCACAATTATATTAAAATAAATGGTAGAAAAACGAGTGCTTGTGAAACTGAGAGTAGAAATATTTCCATGCATTTTGAAGAAGCTTTAAGTCCCTTACGGGTTTTGTGCTTCCCAATTATTAAAATAATAATTTATCCAAATTCAACATTATATTACAGGTCTGAATGTTAGTGTATATACCAGGTACTTACCACAGCATAGTACGGGTATGAAGCTTCGGTCTGGGAGCCATAGTCGTAGATGTACTCAAAGGCCATATCTACCCAGCCACCATTACAGCCTTGGTTGTAGTAGATACCATTGGCACAGTCTACCAGTTGCTGCTCGGAGAGACTGATGAGCTTACCGGTAGAGAAGAAGTGCTGAGCTTCCAGTGAACCAGTCTGTAACAGTAGACCGTAATTAGTGCATTATTTAGTGAACCAATCTGCAAAAATAGAGTGTGGTTATGGTATTATATACCCCGTGATGTGGGTGGTAGTCACTACATACCCATGGCGTGGGCAGTAGTCTCCACATAGGGGCTCTGGTGGCCTGGTGGTTAACGCTCTCGCTTCACACGGTGAGGGTCCGGGTTCGATTCCCAGCCGGAGTAGAAACATTGGACGTGTTTCTTTCCACCAGTTGTCTATGTTCCCCATCAGTAAAATGGCTACCTGGGTGTTAGTCGACTGGTGTGGGTCGCATCCTGGGACACTGACCTAAGGAGTCCTGGTCACAGACCGGGCCGCGGGGGCGTTGATCCCCGGAACTCTCTCCAGGTAATACATAGAGTGACAGGAAACAGTACCAACTTAGGGACTGGTATACCAATTTTTTTTTTTTTGACCGAGTTGGTTTATTTTCGATATACGTTAAATTAAGATGTACACATCTTCGACGAAGTTTCTATAAGATCGCCCAACAAACAAATGAAAAACAAATATTTACTGAAAATAAAATATGGCAGCAAGACGGCACATGCTGGCACTGCTAAAAGATTTTTGGGCACCCAACTGATAAAAAAAAAGTCTAATCCATTTTTTTAATGGCCAAAAATAATGTAATATACGTTATCTTCATCCCCCTCCCCGAAACAAAATACAGTTAGTAAGTTTTATTTTTTTTTTAAATATCTGCCTATTACCCCCAGACAAAAATATTTTGGATATTTCAAAAATTTGTTCATCAGCTTGTCAAATATTCATTATTTTTTGTTGGCTGTGAAAATCCTTTCAATCCAGTATTAATGGCACACACACTCGAGTATCTGGGAAAAAACAAATCGAGACACTCACGCTAATTTTGAGGCTTTACATACGATATGAGTGATCTTATGTAGTTACCCCTATAAGACAGTTTTGTCTAGTGGCACTAACTCAGAGACCAAAGAAAACGTAATATAAATCTCTTTGTGAATACGCTGTCTATATGCTGAACCTCGACCGCTCCGCATGATATGTCTTTTTGTTAATAATTTGGCCGTCTTTATTATGCTTCTATGTTACTTATCTTGTATATAATATAACTTTAGAATAAATGTAATGGGTAGATAAACTTTATTATTAATAATAATGCAGTTATGCAACATTTTAATTAAAGTGCCGTTATTCACACCTCAGTGCCTCATGTTGACTCATCAATTACTGATACTCCTTATAGCAAATGGTTATAGCTATGACTATAATTTTTAAAGGGGAGGACCGGTAAGCCAGCGGAAGGCCTCGGTCAGATGATCAAAAGCTACAGAGGCGGGTCATCATCTAAGACAAGCGAATCTTACCTAACCTAACCTCATTTCTAATGACCTTTGTATAGATGTCAAATAGTGATTACATATACTAGAAAGATTTATACACAAAATAAAAAATTCTCAAAAAAAATGAAAATTTACTTCATGTTAAGACATGTATTACGTGTTGTGTCATCACAAGAAATGTTGTAATGACTATAATTCTATGTATAAACATTGAACTACCATCAGATTTAAACCAAATTATTGCCAGATTTTTAAACTATATTCTGTTATATAAACTCATTTCTCGTTTTTCTTCGCTGTTTGTTCGATTTATCGATTATTTTCCTGCTCCACACGCGTCAACTGTCCCTTAAATGAGAGGTAAAATTAGTACCAACATATAGTGAGAGGTAAAATTAGTACCAACATATAGTGAGAGGTAAAATTAGTACCAACATATAGTGAGAGGTAAAATTAGTACCAACATATAGTGAGAGGTAACATTAGTATCAACATATAGTGAGAGGTAACATTAGTACCAACATATAGTGAGAGGTAACATTAGTATCAACATATAGTGAGAGGTAACATTAGTACCAACATATAATGAGAGGTAACATTAGTACCAACATATAGTGAGAGGTAACATTAGTACCAACATATAGTGAGAGGTAACATTAGTACCAACATATAGTGAGAGGTAACATTAGTACCAACATATAATGAGAGGTAACATTAGTACCAACATATAGTGAGAGGTAACATTAGTACCAACATATAGTGAGAGGTAACATTAGTACCAACATATAGTGAGAGGTAACATTAGTACCAACATATAGTGAGAGGTAACATTAGTACCAACATATAGTGAGAGGTAACATTAGTACCAACATATAGTGAGAGGTAACATTAGTACCAACATATAATGAGAGGTAACATTAGTACCAACATATAGTGAGAGGTAACATTAGTACCAACATATAGTGAGAGGTAACATTAGTACCAACATATAGTGAGAGGTAACATTAGTACCAACATATAGTGAGAGGTAACATTAGTACCAACATATAGTGAGAGGTAACATTAGTACCAACATATAGTTAGAGGTAACATTAGTACCAACATATAGTGAGAGGTAACATTAGTACCAACATATAGTGAGAGGTAACATTAGTACCAACATATAGTGAGAGGTAACATTAGTACCAACATATAGTGAGAGGTAACATTAGTACCAACATAGAGTGATGGGTAATATAGTGAACCACTTACAGCAGAGAAGGACCAGCATGAACCGCACTGTCCCTGGTCCTTGACACCGGTCACAGCGCCAGAGGTACGCCAGTCAACAGTCGCTGCCTTTGGTGCGTCGACATCAAGGTCGAACTCTTTGGCATGAGCACCTCCACGTTGACCACTCTTGTATGTGTTCATCATGGCGTTGAACTCCTCGTTAGTCTGTCATTGTAACAAATGTATTAACGCATCTTATACCTGTGTATAATATTATATATCTTATGTATAACAAAGTTATATAAAAATATTTTAATTTTTTTGGATGGAAAATGAACTTACGTTTGACACCACGAAGAAAAATATAGGAAATATCTCTTCCCACAATATATCGTTCATAAATGAACTTTTGTAGTAAAATGATCAACGATATTTTGTGGAAATAATGGCAAGTTCTGTGTATATTGTTCATATCAATATTACAGCTATGTATTGATTGTGTTTTTGATGTTCAGATATGTGAAAAATACATGTGTATATCCTTGGTAATATCCTGCAATTGTTTTGCTTATAAACACAGTAGCGGGACTAACCAGATCACCGTACTTGCCATGTCATTGTACATATCAGGTCAGAGTACTTATTAAGTCACTGTACTTACCAGGTCACCAAACTTGTTCATTGCCAGTGTGAAGGTCACCTCTCCCCTCTCGTGCTTGGCATTGTGGTCCTTCACCAGTTGCAAGTTATGGTCGAACACGCTTCTGCGGTAATTCTCTTCTTCAGCGTCAACATACTTGCGTTCATGAATAGCCTGTGGCGAGAAATATACTTATACCGTTGTACCATACTATAAGGTATACCATTATGAGCACATATCCCCAGAAACATGTAAACATTACCTTTCTACCCTAACATGATAAAGTTACTCTTCTAAGTTAAAGTAATCAAGATTTTACCTTAAATTCTTCCCAGGTAGGGTGGGCAGCAGCCAGAGCCAAGCCACACAGCAGCAACACAACCTTCATCTGAAGACACAGAAACTGCCTTAATAAAAGTCATTTGAATAATGAGCCACGAACATGATTAAAAAGGGATCGTTCCTGTCTAATTTACTTACTTTCTTGAGTACAAG
>NW_027196905.1:0-74478 GCF_038502225.1 Cherax quadricarinatus | reverse complement strand
ATCAGCATTTTGGGGGGAATTCTTAATCAAAAGTTTTTTTACTGTATCAAGATTTTTGAATACAACTTTAATATTAAAAGTCTTAAGAAGAGAAGGCATATCAACCAAGTTTTCATGGTAAGGGAGAACC
Organism: Cherax quadricarinatus; assembly: GCF_038502225.1. Taxonomy (NCBI): domain Eukaryota; kingdom Metazoa; phylum Arthropoda; class Malacostraca; order Decapoda; family Parastacidae; genus Cherax; species Cherax quadricarinatus. Next base: position 74,348 of record NW_027196905.1, on the reverse strand, counting down.
AACATATTTTTAGTTGAATAAGGCTGGTTGCCCTTTTTTGGATTATAAAAAGTGTTCCTAGCAACTTTAAAAGATTTATCAATTACATTTCTTGGGTATTTTAAATCATTACCTATTTCATAAATTTTGGATATTTCCTCATCTATGAACTCAGGACTACAAATTCGTAAAGCTCTCAAAAACATTGATGAGAAAACAGACAGTTTGACTCTATCTTGATGCGAGGAATAATAGTGGACATAGGAACATTTATTTGTAGGTTTTCTGTAAATTTTAAATTTGAATTCATTATTACCCTTAATAATTAAAACATCTTGAAAAGGCAATGAGTTATTTTCTTCAAACTCAACAGTAAAGTTTATAGAATGGGCTAAGCTATTTAATTTTCCAAGAAAATGGTGTATATCTACATTTTTGGGCATAAGACACAAAATATCATCAACATATCTGAACCATTTAGCTCTATTAGGGAGGATTGTGTTAAGCAACCTTGTTTCAAAAAATTCCATGTATAGGTTACTAAGAACAGGCGAAAGAGGATTTCCTATTGCCATACCAAACTTCTGAGTGTAAAACTTATCATTAAATATGTGGTTGTTTTGCATATTTTGAAATCACCTGTTTACTGTGATCTTATTGCATATATATATATATATATATATATATATATATATATATATATATATATATATATATATATATATATATATATATATATATATATATATATTTATATATATATATATATATATATATATATATATATATATATATATATATATATATATATATATATATATATATATATATATATATGCAGAACAATCACAGGGGGTGGAGAATGATGTTACTCTAGGTCTTTCAAGACACAAGTGCAACTTTTCTTCAGGAGCAATGGAATGATAAGAATGGAATGTAGTCTAGCCGCAGTCCTCTGGACTGCAAACAGCGTAATCAGAAAGTGAGGAAGTTGTTAAGAGTGATGTTTGGCTCACAAAGGTGTATTAGGAAGAGTAGCCTAGGAAAAAAAATACGTAGAATCTCATCGATAATCATTGTAAGTAAAGCCGTAACATGCACCACCTATATTGCATTTCATCAAGAATTCGACATTTTAGATGTCAACTAGAAGACGACGCTACATTGCTGGCATGTTGATGTAAGAAAAGGCTTACTAGATGAAAGGATTTGTGATGAATGGTTTGAAAAACCGACAAGTTGAAGATTGAGACACTTATGCAACATATGGGAATCTTTATTCAGGAAACGTTTCGCCACACAGTGGCTTCATCAGTCCGATACAAAGTAGAAAGGCGTAAGGAGAGGAGTTTGAGGTAATCAGTCCCTCAGCCTGGAGTCGATGTGTTCAGTCCATCAATCTTGTAGAATGTACAGCATAGGGTCGTAGACGTGGCTTATATACTGTAGTGAGGTGAGGCGAAGCAGGAGGAGGTGAGGTCATAGTGGTACCATCCACTAGTCGAAGTAGGTCTTCGTCCAAAGGTTGGACAAGTGTTGAAGAATTCTTTGTAACAAGATCCCATGATGCTGTAGTGTCAGACAGTTGTGATGAATGGTTTGAAAAACCGACAAGTTGAAGATTGAGACACTTATGCAACATATGGGAATCTTTATTCAGGAAACGTTTCGCCACACAGTGGCTTCATCAGTCCGATACAAAGTAGAAAGGCGTAAGGAGAGGAGGAGTTTGAGGTAATCAGTCCCTCAGCCTGGAGTCGATGTGTTCAGTCCATCAATCTTGTAGAATATTTATATTTCCATGGAGAGACGGACAAGTATAACCACCCACATATAAGCAAACGTAAACGTACGTTAACATCCACACTGAATGCAGGTAAGCACATACACTCACACATTCAGCAAATCGGTTTTTTTTAGAGTCACAAACAATCCCATAAATACTATAGAATCAAAACAAACAGATTTTCTGTATGCAGGGAAGAGGCGACGGGGGGAAATCCATTCATAGGGATGTTTGACCCAAAAGGCGCTTATGCTCTCAGAGTAATACGAGTATACACAGTCATGCATTGACGCACATACAGGGCGCACACATACACACACACACGCTCACACACACACACACACACACACACACACACACACACACACACACACACACACACACACACACACACACACACACACACACACACACACACACACACACACACAGGAGCTGAGTCTCGACCCCTGCAACCACAATTAGGTGAGTACACAGACACACACACACACACACACACACACACACACACACACACACACACGCACACACACAGAAGCAACATCAACTTTAGTGTTAGGTGTGTTTTAGTGTTTTGTAACCTACCCAAGAATATTGCGAGAACCACAATTTAATAAGACAACTTGAAAGAGATATTAGCGGAAGACTGAGTCAGTAGGCCTAGTGTGATATAGGCGGCGTTGCCACATGCATTCCCCAAGAAAGATAATAAAGTGCAAATCAGTGTGTAACCAATGAAAGAAGTAAAATAAATAAGGATAAATTATGTATAGAGGAGAAACATGGAGGTGCTGCACCAGGATATAACTAGTTGGATAATGTACAGGATAGGAAGACAGGTGTCTGTTAGACTAGAACCTCTAGGCAGGACGAACATAGAAGGTACAAGCTAGTAGGAGGTTGTTGGGTCAGGGTCAGGTCAGGATTATTATGATCATGGGGCAGCGCTAAACCCGTGGGATTATACCGAGCACGTGGGTAGGGGGGTTTGGAAGGTATTCAGGCTCAATTCAGGGAGCCGAAGCACAAATCTAGTTTCCTTGATCAAGAGCTCCTCACCGGGTCAGGTCAGGAGATGTCAGGAGCACCACGTGCAACATGCAAAGCGTACGTACACGCACACATACTCACCCTAACACACCCAATCACACATTGCCACCCATCATTTTTCACACGCACATACCACACACAGACCCACACTCATACACCTACGCTCATACACCCACACTCATACGCCCTCACTGATACAAACTCATACAGACTAATACACATTCATACATACACTCTCATACACCCATACTCATATATCCATACACAAACTCCCACACTCATACATACACACTCATACGCCCACACTCATACATATACATACAAACACACTCATACACCCACACTCATACACATACACACTCATACACCCACACTCATACATACACACTCATACACCCACACTCATACATACACACATACACTTACACTCATACATATGTGCACTCACACTCATATTCATAAGCCCGCACCCATACATCCACACACACACACACACACACACATAAACCCACACTCATACATTCACACTTATACACCCACACACACTCATACACACACACTCAAACAACCAGTGATGACTCATATACTCACACACACACACTCACACACACACACACACGACGGGTCATAGAAGAGTTAATATGCTAAAGCGTGTTAAAGGGTCAGTACCCAGAGGGGACATAGCATCTGGAATAGGTACATCCCTATTAAAGGAGGGGTCCGAAAGGAAGGAAGGAGACAAGACTTACATTAAGGCTCTATCAGGCCACCAGGCAAGGCCGAGGAATGAAGGGGGGCGAGCTGTTGGGTGCAGGGATAGCAGCAATGTGAAGGGGCTGCAGGTAAGCCTGACAGGTCGTTGCAGAGCCACGGCCAGGCCACCAAGAGTTGCAGGAAATAATAAGGGAGACAATGGCTATGTACAAACAGAACCCAGAGATACATGGGAAAAGACAATGGGACGAGGAGAGGGAGAAGTCTTTGTTCATGGGCTTCAGGAGAGCGACGGGAGGACATACAATGAAAGACGACAGAAAGAAAAACAAGAGATTGAAATCTTCATCAAACACATAGGTGGGGAGGACTTGACTGATATAGTAAATTTTCAGGGAATAGGGGGGTACTTGGAGAAAAATTAGCCAGTCAAATTAATTCTCAAGACATAAACTGTGAGGAAGAGGATCCTACAGGAGAAATCAAGGCTGAAGGAATCATCAGCATACAGGAGTGTGTTCCTAGAACATGACAGAACGAGAACAGAACGACAGCAACTGAAACGAAAGGGGCTAGAAAGAGAGACAAAGATGGAGTCAGCACAGGACAACCAGAGCTGGGTAGAGCAACAAGCGCAAACACCCACAAAACCATCTTCAGAACCCCACAGTCAAACATACTATCCCAGTATAAACCTCACTCACTCGTTTAACCTCGTCGTGTAGTTGATCAGGAGCTCGAGCAAGGAGAGAAAGGCTTACCTCGTGACATGACGCTATGGTATATACATATGTTTTTCTTAAAGCTGTTTGTGAGGAAGGAAGAATTCACTAGCCCCTCCCGGGAAGGCAAAGTCCCTCAGAGGGCTGAGGGGAGAGGGGTGGTCTGAGAGATACCCCATTTACTGGAGAATTTTCTACACATGACTCGTAGGATGCTAGGAGATATTTTTTCAACTTTAGAGTAGTCAGGAAGTGGAACGACCTGAACAGTATAGAGTTGTAGGTAGGATCCATATAGTATAGCTTTAAGGAGAGGTATGAAGCCACGAGAACCATGATAGAATGAATTCAGTAGTGTCCAGCGAAGAGATGAATTCAGGAGGTGAGACTTTACCCCGCCAACCAAATATACGTGAGATCAAATAAGTGAATACACAACGGAGCAACGGTCGCCAGATCATCTAAGTTTAATAACACCACTATATAACTTTGGTCACTTAGTGCATGCAGCACCACCACCCTAGCGTATTCTCACACAACTGCAGTTCCCCCAGCATTCCTCTTGCGAGTTTTGCTGCTACAATGGCATGATAATCAAAGCTAAAGGGACCACCTTCCTCTCCCCTATCCACTCTAGTTGGTAGAGATCAATACTAAATTAAGCAAAATGAAGAGACACTAGATAGAAGGACTAACATTTATCGGAGACTCTGCTGATGGCAAATTATCCAGCTATAAAAAGAACATTGTGGTGGGGAAAAAAGGAAACGTGTGTGATCGGTTTTATGGATGTACAAAAAAATATTACACCTGAATAAGTTAACTTTGTTGGACAGCATCAGTTAAAACGTATCCTTCCCTGAGAAAAATAATATACATAAATTGGAGAAAGGAGACGAGATTTCCAAAGAGCAAGGTGGACGTTTTTGATGAAAATAAATGGTGTAAAATACCGACACTATGGAAACATAAACACACATGCAGTTTAATGTGATCCTTTATTGACAACGTTTCGTCCACACAGTGGGCTTTTTCAAGTCACAAACAGATCTACCTGGGGTGGAAGGTACGGGAGTATTTATAGTCAGAATGTTGAGGTCAGGTGGAGAATGCTGCATCTGAGGATCCACTGGGTGGGGTGATAGAGTCTTGGGTAGCTTGGCAGGGGTATTGGATAAGTTGTGAGTAGACCTTCTGTAGTGTTCTATGTTCTTATGTGGGATAGCGATGAAGAAGTTTCTTGGCAAGTGGTTCAGCTATGTTATAGAAGCCATTGTTCTGGTTGAAATTGTTCGTTATAGAGATAAGCGATGATTCCAGGATTCTTCGGTATTGAGTGTTGTCTTCTGTGGCGATAAGTCTTGAGTTTCTGTAGTTGATTAAATGGTTGTGTGAATTGCGATGTTGTACACAGGCATTCCTTGTATCGTCAGTCCTGCTTGCGTATTGGTGTTCTGAAATACGTGTTTGGAGGTCTCTTGATGTTTCGCCCACGTATAATTTGTTGCAGTCATTACAAGGGATTATTAGGTAAGACACATATGCAACAGTTAGGTATCTTTATTATGAAACGTTTCGCCTACACAGTAGGCTTCTTCAGTCAAGTACAGAAAAGTTGATAGAAGCAGAAGATACTTGAAGACGATGTAATCAGTCCATCACCCTTAAAGTTTTGAGGTGGTCAGTCCCTCAGTCTGGAGAAGAGCATTGTTCCATAGTATGAAACAATATGGAGAAGAAGTGACAGGATGGAGCTTTTTATAGCGCCAAGAGGTGAGACGTAGACGTGGCCTACGTCTCACCTCTTGGCGCTATAAAAAGCTCCATCCTGTCACTTCTTCTCCATATTGTTTCATACTATGGAACAATGCTCTTCTCCAGACTGAGGGACTGACCACCTCAAAACTTTAAGGGTGATGGACTGATTACATCGTCTTCAAGTATCTTCTGCTTCTATCAACTTTTCTGTACTTGACTGAAGAAGCCTACTGTGTAGGCGAAACGTTTCATAATAAAGATACCTAACTGTTGCATATGTGTCTTACCTAACAACCTGTCGGTATTTTATACCATTTTAATGTACAAGGGATTATGTATACCCCTGCAAAGGATGGAAGCTTGTCCTGTCTACTACTGGTGATGTCCTTGATGGTCGTGGTTGTGGAGGTATATACTTGGAATGATGTATTGGAAAAGATGTTGGAAACATGTTTGGCAGTGGAGTTGGTGGGGAGGACTATGTATCTCTTCTCGGCAGTGTCTTCTCTGGGTGTGTTGAAGATGCTTAATGCCCGCCGTCTGCAGTCTCTGATGAAGTGACGAGGATAGTGGAGTTTAGAAAATACTTGTTCAATTACAGTGCATTCTTCCTCAAGGAACTCATTGTTGCAGATTCTGAGTGCGCGCAGGAAGAAGCCTATAATTACACCACGTTTAGTTTTGGTGTCGTGGTGAGAGTAGAAGTGGAGAAGATCGTTTTGGTTGGTTGGTTTTCGATAGACTTTAAAACGAAGTTCATGGTCAGTTTTGCAGAGAAGAACATGAAGGAAAGGAAGAGTGTTGTTGACTTCTTCTTCACTTGATTCACTTGATTCACTTGATCTTCCTATTCCAGCCAGCGATTTCATCGATCTCGTTGAACTATGTGTCGGCTTTACGCGTTTCTCTTTCGAAAATCACCTCTTTCAACAGACTTTTGGTCTACCCATGGGCTCGCCACTCAGTGCCGTCCTGGCGAACTTATACATGGAACATCTGGAAGCCGAGCGTTTCTCCACCATTATTCCTTCGACTGTCACCTGGCTCCGTTATGTTGACGACATTCTCCTCATAACTCCCAGGCGCTTCAACGTTCAAGCTCTCCAAGACAAGCTCAACCAGGTCGAGCCCTCAATCCAGTTCACACTTGAAGAAGAAGTCAACAACACTCTTCCTTTCCTTCATGTTCTTCTCTGCAAAACTGACCATGAACTTCGTTTTAAAGTCTATCGAAAACCAACCAACCAAAACGATCTTCTCCACTTCTACTCTCACCACGACACCAAAACTAAACGTGGTGTAATTATAGGCTTCTTCCTGCGCGCACTCAGAATCTGCAACAATGAGTTCCTTGAGGAAGAATGCACTGTAATTGAACAAGTATTTTCCAAACTCCATTATCCTCGTCACTTCATCAGAGACTGCAGACGGCGGCATTAAACATCTTCAACACACCCAGAGAAGACACTGCCGAGAAGAGGTACATAGTCCTCCCCACCTACTCCATTGTCAAACATGTTTCCAACATTTTTTCCAATACATCATTCCAAGTATCTACCTCCACAACTACGACCATCGAGGACATCACCAGTAGCAGACAGGACAAGCTTCCATCCTCTGCATGGGTATACATAATCCCTTGTAATGACTGAAACAAATTATACGTGGGCGAAACATCAAGAGACCTCCAAACACGTATTTCAGAACACCAATACGCAAGCAGGACTGACGATACAAGGTGGAAATATTAACACATATGCAGTATAATGTGATCCTTTATTGACAACGTTTCGCCCACACAGTGGGCTTTTTCAAGTCACAAACAGATCTACCTGGGGTGGAAGGTACGCGAGTATTTATAGTCAGGTTCAGAATGTTGAGGTCAGGTGGAGAATGCTGCATCTGATGATGTACCGAGTGGGGTTATAGAGTCTAAAATCTTGGGTAGCTTGGAAGGGAGATTGGATAAGTTTGTGAGTAAACCTTCTGCAGTGTTCCTCCATTCCTATGTTCTTATGTGGGATAGCGATGAAGAAATTTCTTGGCAAGTGGTTCAGCTATGTTGTAGAAGCCGTTGTTCTGGTTGAAGTTGTTGGTTATAGAGATAAGCGATGATTCCAGGATTCTTCGGTATTGAGTGTTGTCTTCTGTGGCGATAAGTCTTGAGTTTCTGTAGTTTATTAAATGGTTGTGTGAATTACGGTGTTGTACACAGGCATTCCTTGTATCGCGTACCTTCCACCCCAGGTAGATCTGTTTGTGACTTGAAAAAGCCCACTGTGTGGGCGAAACGTTGTCAATAAAGAATCACATTATACTGCATATGTGTTTATATTTCCATTGTGTCGGTATTTTATACCATTTCGTTTCGCCACACAGTGGCTTCATCAGTCCATACAAAGGAGAATCTTGAAGAATAGGAGGAGAATGAGGTAATCAGTCCCTCAACCTTGAGTCGATGTGGTCAGTCCATCAATCTTGAATAGAATACGGCATACGTGCTGAGAAGGAGCTTATATACCGTTCAATAAAGATACCCAAGAGTTGTACATGTGTCTAATTTATCAACATGTCGGTTCTCTGAACCATTCATCTACAGGAGTTGTAATGTTGCTGGTTCACATTGCATTCCAACTGGAGTCATCCTATGTTAGTGGCCCCATGACTTACAAATGCAGAAATGTGCTTTCCTATATCACTTAAGCGTTGTTAATATTACCCCTTAAACAAATGGAAACAGGTCACACACTTGACATTACCAGCAAAATCTGTTATATCATCCATGTTTTTAAGACGATAGGTATAAAGATTATTTATTTGTATACGACGTAATCTACATACATCTTTTCACTTCCACCTGGATTATTCACCAAGATATTAGGAAAACCCAGAGACGGGAAGATTCATCATTAAGTCCATTCACCGGAGGAAATACTGCCTCATGTTGAGTCGCTTGTAGCTTTACCTGGTGTGCTCTATAGGGAGGTAGTTTAATATATTTAGCATCTCCTACGTTGACATCCTGCACACATATTGTGTGTAACTTAGAAATGTCAAAGCATAAGATCTTAGACTTATCAAATAGTGCGAGGATGTTTATAGACTGAGCGTGGATGATCCCCATTATTAAAAGTTATTAATTCTGAAGAAAAGGTGAATGCAACAGTCACATCTCAATATCATCTGGCTCGAGCATCATAGCCATAATGGCAAGATGAGGCTCACTTTTGACTTGGTTTACGTTACACATTTTGCCATCAGAGGTCTTATCTACAAGAACAAATTCTGTATATAGTTCTACTGTCTTCAAGTTATGTCCTAGAATTTGTATTGATAAAGCCACTGGATGGCGAAACGTCTGCAATAAAGATACCCAGATGTTGCATATGTGTCTTAGTTTCATCAGATTAAAGTAGCTACAAATGGAGGTGTTCCGCACCTTCCTCATAGGTCCTGCCGAACGTGCTCTCAAGGAGTGTCCAGGGACAGGTTCTTGCACCATCACTGTCTCACGGATTAAAAGACAGATTATTAGCTAATTTGTCATAATGATTCTTTAGGATCTTCCAGCAATTTGTAGTATTCTCCGAAGTCTTACCTTATGCTCATAGAGTCTATTATGGTTAGTGTTACTACTGAGTCAATCCTCTCTCATTACTGATGACTGGCACCTCACTGACAGGCCAGATATCATCATCATGTGTACAAGAAAGGTATACAATACCGACAAGATGAAAGTTATGACACATGTGCAACATTTTGTTATCTTCATTGTTAAAGTTTCGCTATCCATACAAATTCTAGGACATAATTAGAAGACAGTAGAACTATATACAAAAGATGAAGTAATCATTCCTTCAGCCTTGGAGTTAGTGTGGAGAGCACCGTGGTTGTAGAGATTCTGGAGCAAAGGCAAGGAGACTGGCGTTTATATAGGCGTCAGTGGATAGGGACGTGTAGCAGACGAGGGCATAGTCACTGGTAGGCGGGATTCCCCAGTGGAAGTATTCCTTTCTTGCACAACTTGTCAGACACTGCAACATCATGGAATCTTGGCTCAGAGGACGTCTACAAAACCTTCTTCACGGCTACTGCAACTGATCCATCCCTATGGGTAGGACCTACTTCCACTGGGGAATCCCGCCTACCAGTGACTATTCCCTCGTCTGCTACACGTCCCTATCCGCTGACGCCTATATAAACACCAGTCTCCTTGCCTTTGCTGCAGAATCTCTACAACCACGATGCTCTCCACACCAACTCCAAAGCTGAGGGACTGATTACTTCATCTTTTGTATATAGTTCTACTGTCTTCTAATTATGTCCTAGAATCTGTATTGATAAAGCCACTGGATGGCGAAACGTCTACAATAAAGATACCAAGATGTTGCACATGTCTCTTTCATCATCATCATCATGTATAGTTTCACTTACAACCAAAGCAGCAAATACTCTCGTCCTAGTTTGTGGGAAAATTCAAACAATAAAATATCATAATTGGTAGTATTTGGTCTAAATGTTCTAAAAACACTATGCGATTGAAGATGACACTCTGTCCGGAAAAAACTGTTTATTCCAAGACGAGTTAGAAATTCCTGGTCTGACTGACAAAGGGCAAACCAACCTGCAAAAAAGTCTCATAAACGTTTCCATTTTTGCTTTGGTGTTTATTGTTCTAGAATGTTTTATCTAGGGGGATCTTGTGACCTTACACATTACTGTAAATACACTCAATAATAAGACCCGAAACATTTCCTCTAAAGCTAGATTTGGGCAAACTAGCCTAAGCTTTATACAGTGTCCTGGTTTACTTGCTATTTATGACAGACTCTGAGGTGTTTCCCTTCGCCTTTCCTTGAATCCGATCTAAATAATTTCCTTTCATATTTTACACACTGTCTGGTTACTCCCAAGTTCCTCCCATAATAAGAGATAAGATTTTGGCATCACTGCTTTTCTTGGAGTTTGCATCCCTCTACACCCTTATCAACATCAATAGAGTCCTTCTGCATAAGAATTTCATTTATAGCGAAAAAATATAAGCATCTGAAAATATAAGTATCTGAGGTCTGAGCCTCATATACTTCCGATCTATTCCTTGGGTAAAATTTTATTCTTAAGGTAACATTGATAATGGGCTGAGAGAATATTTTATAATGGGTTTGGGTTTGACAATGACCTACCAAGTATGGGCCAATAGGTCTGCTGCAGTGTTCCTCCCTACTTATGTTCTTATATAACGGCTGCAGTCAAAGAGTTGATGCTCTCTGATCTTCCTGGCAGGGAAATGGAAGGATCTTGTAAGTCTAAATCACAAAGAATACGATATACTGTCCCTGAATTATTCACTTGAGTTATACGTCCCAGGACGGATGTTATCGTCAATCATTATGCCCAGTCCACAATTCGGATCCTTCAAGAAAATGTTAATATTCCCACCAGAGAATATTAACATTACCCTCTGAAGTATTCACATTGGATCAGGAAGAAATTTAGATGTCACAGCACCATTACCATTCGCTGGGTCACCCCCTGGAGGAGACCCGGGTCAGGACCCGTCCAGGAGAACCTACCCGAACCTGTCACTAATTAATAACAACACAGCTTTCAATGAAGGGGGGACTCCCCTGACACTCCTACCACCTAATAACCTTACACAGTGGTACAGGAATTATTGTACCATCATAAGGAATACAAAAGTACAATATCGTGAGTGGAACAATACACTGATAATCCACACATATAAAGACGTTTCGGTCCGACTTGGACCATTAACTAGCCACACAGACGACGTTTCGGTTCTACTTAGACCATTAACTAGCCACACAGACGACGTTTCAGTTCTACTTAGACCATTAACTAGCCACACAGACGACGTTTCGGTTCTACTTAGACCATTAACTAGCCACACAGATACGTGAAGGGAAGGGGGGCAGGCCAGGAGTAGTCCGAGTGGAGGTAGCAGACAAATGGCAGTAGTGATGGTAGACGTAGTGATAGTAGCAGTAGTAGTAGTAGTAGAAAGTAGTGCAATAGTGGCAGGAGTGGCAAAGAGAAAGGGGTAGTAGTAGTGATACAAGAGTCAGAGAGACGAGTGTTAGCGAAGCAGGAGGGGTAGGAGAAATGGAAACCGTTTAAGAATAAGAGAAAAAAAAGAGAAGGAGCACTGCAGGAGAAATAATGGCCCACGCAGGTGGAACCACCATAAGCTTCAAACCAACAAATTATATAACGACTCCTAACAACTGTCACCTTTTTCACACATTGTTTGCAGCACATTTTTTAAGTTAGGCAAAGAGGTCAGGTTACAAAAAATAAACTATAAGCATAAAATAAAACGCATTTAAAAGCCACCCATATTTTTACAACATTGCCGTAACAAAAGTCCTCTGATATCGGTAGGCCATTTTCCCTAGAGTCCTGAAGTGTATCTGCGTCAGTCACTGGAACTTGATTATCACTGTAGAAAGGCACCATACACTCTGTAACAGTATGCTGGTAAATCCACAAGACTGTATATAAAACTCGCTGGGTTTTATTCCATCTATTTCTGTACATTCCCATGTTTACCACTGTTATGAAAACACTGTTTTTCAAGTTCATAAAGTCTGCAACCACATCTACCTTGTTACAGTATTTACATCTCAGTTGTTCAAATGCTTGTTCATTTGTAATAGTTCCCTATATTTATGTGATGTATTTGGTCGACTTCTTAACATCGTCCCCTGAGTCTGACCGGTAGGCAAATGCATATTTGTTCATTTTTTTTAAATTCACTGTTAATTCAAATATGTCAGCTAAGTAAGCTGCCTCAAAGAATCAAATTTATTATAGCCTCGTGAGGCTCGCATCAACTATCCTGACGAGGGAAAAGTGGGTTTATCTACCTGGCTATGTGTGGGTGCAATATGTGGGTGCTATATGTGGGTGCTATATGTGGGTGATATATGTGGGTGCTATATGTGGGTGCTATATGTGAGTGCTATATGTGGGTGATATATGTGGGTGCTATATGTGAGTGCTATATGTGGGTGATATATGTGGGTGATATATGTGGGTGCTATATGTGAGTGCTATATGTGGGTGATATATGTGGGTGATATATGTGGCTGATATATGTGGGTGATATATGTGAGTGCTATATGTGGGTGATATATGTGGGTGATATATGTGGGTGATATATGTGGGTGATATATGTGGGTGATATATGTGGGTGCTCTCCGCGCAGCTTGAATTTCAATCGCCATTACTTTATATTTATTTTTTCCATTATAGTACTTGATAAGGTGTTACTTTTTTATGGATAAAGGAAAACCTATTCTAAGCTAATCTAACCCAACTTATCCAAGGAATTTGCTGTAAACAGCGTGTGAGAAATCCTCCTAGGCTGTTACGGGGGTTAAGATGATAAGTTATCTTTTGGTTTCATTGATGCTCCAGCATTATTTTGGTCTCACTGATGCTCCAGCATCATTTTCTAACATCTCGGGATATTTCTCAGTCTCAGTTTCAGTGAAATGTGTTATCAATGACACTGACTTTTACAGATTCAAACATTCGAAAGAGTCAAAACAAAACTGTCTACTCTCCTTATTTCTGTTATATTCCTCATTATCCTCATTAATAAATTAGAATAATGAAATAAAAATCTTTACGTTTTGCATTTTGGGCAGAAGAAAACTAAAATCTAAAAATTACTTGACTTTGGCTCTCTCGAATAAGTTAATTACAAAATTAATTTAACAATTTTGACTCAGAATGTGACCTTAAATATAATGAATGTTCCAAGTAACAAAGCGTTTTGTATTTATGACAGTAATGATAGTTTGAGAAATGTACATTTAAGGTAAGTTAGAAAAAAACTACACGAGTGATGATTTGTGTCTTCATAGGCAGGTTGTATTACTACACTGACTCTTAAGAACAGGGTAGCGAGAGTACAGGGTATTACTACACTGACTCTTAAGAACAGGGTAGCGAGAGTACAGGGTATTACTACACTTGCTCGTAAGCACAGGGTAGCGAGGGTACAGGGTATTACTGCACTGGCTCGTAAGAACAGGGTAGCGAGGGTACAGGGTATTACTACACTGGCTCGTAAGAACAGGGTAGCGAGGGTACAGGGTATTGCTACACTGACTCGTAAGACAGGGTAGCGAGGGTACAGGGTATTACTACACTGGCTCGTAAGCACAGGGTAGCGAGGGTACAGGGTATTACTACACTGGCTCGTAAGAACAGGGTAGCGAGGCTAGAGTGTATTACTACACTGACTCGTAAGAACAGGGTAGCGAGGGTACAGGGTATTACTACACTGGCTCGTAAGAACAGGGTAGCGAGGGTACAGTGTATTACTACACTGACTCGTAAGACAGGGTAGCGAGGGTACAGGGTATTACTACACTGGCTCGTAAGCACAGGGTAGCGAGGGTACAGGGTATTACTACACTGGCTCGTAAGAACAGGGTAGCGAGGGTACAGGGTATTGCTACACTGACTCGTAAGACAGGGTAGCGAGGGTACAGGGTATTACTACACTGGCTCGTAAGCACAGGGTAGCGAGGGTACAGGGTATTACTACACTGGCTCGTAAGAACAGGGTAGCGAGGCTAGAGTGTATTACTACACTGACTCGTAAGAACAGGGTAGCGAGGGTACAGGGTATTACTACACTGGCTCGTAAGAACAGGGTAGCGAGGGTACAGTGTATTACTACACTGACTCGTAAGAACAGGGTAGCGAGGGTACAGGGTATTACTACACTGACTCGTAAGAACAGGGTAGCGAGGGTACAGGGTATTACTACACTGGCTCGTAAGAACAGGGTAGCGAGGGTACAGCGTATTGCTACACTGGTTCGTAAGAACAGGGTAGCGAGGGTACAGGGTATTACTAAACTGGCTCGTAAGAACAGGGTAGCGAGGGTACAGGGTATTACTACACTGGCTCGTAAGAACAGGGTAGCGAGGGTACAGGGTATTACTACACTGGCTCGTAAGAACAGGGTAGCGAGGGTACAGGGTATTACTACACTGGCTCGTAAGAACAGGGTAGCGAGGGTACAGGGTATTACTACACTGGCTCGTAAGAACAGGGTAGCGAGGGTACAGGGTATTACTACACTGGCTCGTAAGAACAGGGTAGCGAGGGTACAGGGTATTACTACACTGACTCATAAGAACAGGGTAGCGAGGGTACAAGTTATTACTACACTGGCTCGTAAGAACAGGGTAGCGAGGGTACAGGGTATTACTACACTGGCTCGTAAGAACAGGGTAGCGAGGGTATAGGGTATTACTACACTGGCTCTTAAGAACCGGGTAGCGAGGGTACAGGGTATTACTACACTGGCTCGTAAGAACAGGGTAGCGAGGGTACAGGGTATTACTACACTGGCTCGTAAGAACAGGGTAGCGAGGGTACAGAGTAATACTACACTGGCTTGTAAGCACAGGGTAGCGACGGTACAGGGTATTACTACACTTGCTCGTAAGAACAGGGTAGCGAAGGTACAGGGTATTACTACACTAACTCGTAAGAACAGGGTAGCGAGGGTACAGGGTATTACTACACTGGCTCGTAAGAACAGGGTAGCGAGGGTTCAGGGTATTACTACACTGGCTCGTAAGAACAGGGTAGCGAGGGCACAGGGTATTACTACACTGGCTCGTAAGCACAGGGTAGCGAGGGTACAGGGTATCACTACACTGGCTCGTAAGCACAGGGTAGCGAGGGTACAGGGTATTACTACACTAACTCGTAAGAACAGGGTAGCGAGGGTACAGGGTATTACTACAGTGGCTCGTAAGAACAGGGTAGCGAGGGTACAGGGTATTACTACACTAACTCGTAAGAACAGGGTAGCGAGGGTACAGGGTATTACTACACTGGCTCGTAAGAACAAGGTAGCGAGGGTACAGGGTATTACTACACTGGCTCGTAAGCACAGGGTAGCGAGGGTACAGGGTTTTACTACACTGGCTCGTAAGAACAGGGTAGCGAGGGTACAGGGTATTACTACACTAACTCGTAAGAACAGGGTAGCGAGGGTACAGGGTATTACTACAGTGGCTCGTAAGAACAGGGTAGCGAGGGTACAGGGTATTACTACACTAACTCGTAAGAACAGGGTAGCGAGGGTACAGGGTATTACTACACTGGCTCGTAAGAACAAGGTAGCGAGGGTACAGGGTATTACTACACTTGCTCGTAAGCACAGGGTAGCGAGGGTACAGGGTATTACTACACTAACTCGTAAGAACAGGGTAGCGAGGGTACATGGTATTACTACAGTGGCTTGTAAGAACAGGGTAGCGAGGGTACAGGGTATTACTACACTAACTCGTAAGAACAGGGTAGCGAGGGTACAGGGTATTACTACACTGGCTCGTAAGAACAGGGTAGCGAGGGCACAGGGTATTACTACACTTGCTCGTAAGCACAGGGTAGCGAGGGTACAGGGTATTACTACACTGGCTCGTAAGCACAGGGTAGCGATGGTACAGGGTATTACTACACTAACTCGTAAGAACAGGGTAGCGAGGGTACAGGGTATTACTACACTGGCTCGTAAGAACAGGGTAGCGAAGGTACAGGATATTACTACACTGGCTCGTAAGAACAAGGTAGCGAGAGTACAGGGTATTACTACACTGGCTCGTAAGCACAGGGTAGCGAGGGTACAGGGTTTTACTACACTGGCTCGTAAGAACAGGGTAGCGAGGGTACAGGGTATTACTACACTGGCTCGTAAGAATAGGGTAGCGAGGGTACAGGGTATTACTACACTGGCTCGTAAGAACAGGTTAGCGAGGGTACAGGGTATCACTACACTGGCTCGTAAGAACAGGGTAGCGAGGGCACAGGGTATTACTACACTTGCTCGTAAGCACAGGGTAGCGAGGGTACAGGGTATTACTACACTGGCTCGTAAGCACAGGGTAGCGATGGTACAGGGTATTACTACACTGGCTCGTAAGAACAGGGTAGCGAGGGCACAGGGTATTACTACACTTGCTCGTAAGCACAGGGTAGCGAGGGTACAGGGTATTACTACACTGGCTCGTGAGCACAGGGTAGCGATGGTACAGGGTATTACTACACTAACTCGTAAGAACAATGTAGCGAGGGTACAGGGTATTACTACACTGGCTCGTAAGAACAGGGTAGCGAAGGTACAGGATATTACTACACTGGCTCGTAAGAACAAGGTAGCGAGAGTACAGGGTATTACTATACTGGCTCGTAAGCACAGGGTAGCGAGGGTACAGGGTTTTACTACACTGGCTCGTAAGAACAGGGTAGCGAGGGTACAGGGTATTACTACACTGGCTCGTAAGAACAGGGTAGCGAGGGTACAGGGTATTACTACACTGGCTCGTAAGAACAGGGTAGCGAGGGTACAGGGTATTACTACACTAACTCGTAAGAACAGGGTAGCGAGGGTACAGGGTATTACTACACTGGCTCGTAAGAACAAGGTAGCGAGGGTACAGGGTATTACTACACTTGCTCGTAAGCACACGGTAGCGAGGGTACAGGGTATTACTACATTAACTCGTAAGAACAGGGTAGCGAGGGTACAGGGTATTACTACAGTGGCTCGTAAGAACAGGGTAGCGAGGGTACAGGGTATTACTACACTAACTCGTAAGAACAGGGTAGCGAGGGTACAGGGTATTACTACACTGGCTCGTAAGAACAGGGTAGCGAGGGCACAGGGTATTACTACACTTGCTCGTAAGCACAGGGTAGCGAGGGTACAGGGTATTACTACACTGGCTCGTAAGCACAGGGTAGCGATGGTACAGGGTATTACTACACTAACTCGTAAGAACAGGGTAACGAGGGTACAGGGTATTACTACACTGGCTCGTAAGAACAGGGTAGCGAAGGTACAGGATATTACTACACTGGCTCGTAAGAACAAGGTAGCGAGAGTACAGGGTATTACTACACTGGCTCGTAAGCACAGGGTAGCGAGGGTACAGGGTTTTACTACACTGGCTCGTAAGAACAGGGTAGCGAGGGTACAGGGTATTACTACACTGGCTCGTAAGAATAGGGTAGCGAGGGTACAGGGTATTACTACACTGGCTCGTAAGAACAGGTTAACGAGGGTACAGGGTATCACTACACTGGCTCGTAAGAACAGGGTAGCGAGGGCACAGGGTATTACTACACTTGCTCGTAAGCACAGGGTAGCGAGGGTACAGGGTATTACTACACTGGCTCGTAAGCACAGGGTAGCGATGGTACAGGGTATTACTACACTGGCTCGTAAGAACAGGGTAGCGAGGGCACAGGGTATTACTACACTTGCTCGTAAGCACAGGGTAGCGAGGGTACAGGGTATTACTACACTGGCTCGTGAGCACAGGGTAGCGATGGTACAGGGTATTACTACACTAACTCGTAAGAACAGGGTAGCGAGGGTACAGGGTATTACTACACTGGCTCGTAAGAACAGGGTAGCGAAGGTACAGGATATTACTACACTGGCTCGTAAGAACAAGGTAGCGAGAGTACAGGGTATTACTATACTGGCTCGTAAGCACAGGGTAGCGAGGGTATAGGGTTTTACTACACTGGCTCGTAAGAACAGGGTAGCGAGGGTACAGGGTATTACTACACTGGCTCGTAAGAACAGGGTAGCGAGGGTACAGGGTATTACTACACTGGCTCGTAAGAACAGGGTAGCGAGGGTACAGGGTATCACTACACTGGCTCGTAAGAACAGGGTAGCGAGGGCACAGGGCATTACTACACTGGCTCGTAAGCACAGGGTAGCGAGGGTACAGGGTATTACTACACTGGCTCGTAAGCACAGGGTAGCGAGGGTACAGGGTATTACTACACTGACTCGTAAGAACAGGGTAGCGAGTGTACAGGGTATTACTACACTGGCTCGTAAGAACAGGGTAGCGAGGGTACAGGGTATTACTACACTTGCTCGTAAGCACAGGGTAGCGAGGGTACAGGGTATTACTACACTGGCTCGTAAGAACAAGGTAGCGAGGGTACAGGGTATTACTACACTGGCTCGTGAGCACAGGGTAGCGAGGGTACAGGGTTTTACTACACTGGCTCGTAAGAACAGGGTAGCGAGGGTACAGGGTATTACTACACTGGCTCGTTAGAACAGGGTAGCGAGGGTACAGCGTATTACTACACTGGCTCGTAAGAACAGGGTAGCGAGGGTACATGGTATTACTACACTGGCTCGTAAGAACAGGGTAGCGAGGGTACAGGGTATTACTACACTGGCTCGTAAGAACAGGGTAGCGAGGGTACAGGGTATTACTACACTGGCTCGTAAGAACAGGGTAGCGAGGGTACAGGGTATTACTACACTGGCTCGTAAGCACAGGGTTGCGAGGGTACAGGGTATTACTACACTGGCTCGTAAGAACAGGGTAGCGAGGGTACACGGTATTACTACACTGGCTCGTAAGCACAGGGTAGCGAGGGTACAGGGTATTACTACACTGGCTCGTAAGGACAGGGTAGCGACGGTACAGGGTATTACTACACTGGCTCGTAAGAACAGAGTAGCGAGGGTACAGGGTATTACTACACTGGCTCGTAAGAACAAGGTAGCGAGGGTACAGGGTATTACTACACTTGCTCGTAAGAACAGGGTAGCGAGGGTACAGGGTATTACTACACTGGCTGGTAAGCACAGGGTAGCGAGGGTACAGGGTATCACTACACTGGCTCGTAAGAACAGGGTAGCGAGGGTACAGGGTGTTACTACACTGGCTCGTAAGCACAGGGTAGCGAGGGTACAGGGTATTACTACACTGGCTCGTAAGAACAGGGTAGCGAGGGTAGAGGGTATTACTACACTGGCTCGTAAGAACAGGGTAGTGAGGGTATAGGGTATTACTACACTGGCTCGTAAGAACAGGGTAGTGAGGGTATAAGGTATTACTACACTGGCTCGTAAGAACAGGGTAGTGAGGGTATAGGGTATTACTACACTGGCTCGTAAGCACAGGGTAGCGAGGGTACAGGGTATTGCTACACTGGCTCGTAAGAACAGGGTAGCGAGGGTACAGGGTATTACTACACTGGCTCGTAAGAACAGGGTAGCGAGGGTACAGGGTATTACTACACTGGCTCGTAAGAACAGGGTAGCGAGGGTACAGGGTATTACTACACTGGCTCGTATGCACAGGGTAGCGAGGGTACAGGGTATTACTACACTGGCTCGTAAGAACAGGGTAGCGAGGGTACAGGGTATTACTACACTGGCTCGTAAGAACAGGGTAGCGAGGGTACAGGGTATTACTACACTGGCTCGTAAGAACAGGGTAGCGAGGGTACAGGGTATTACTACACTGGCTCGTAAGAATAGGGTTGCTAGGGTACAGGGTATTACTACACTGGCTCGTAAGAACAGGGTAGCTAGGGTACAGGGTATTACTACACTGGCTCGTTAGAACAGGGTAGCTAGGGTACAGGGTATTACTACACTGGCTCGTAAGAACAGGGTAGTGAGGGTACAGGGTATTACTACACTGGCTCGTAAGAACAGGGTAGTGACGGTATAGGGTATTACTACACTGGCTCGTAAGAACAGGGTAGCGAGGGTACAGGGTATTACTACACTGGCTCGTAAGAACAGGGTAGTGAGGGTATAGGGTATTACTACACTGGCTCGTAAGCACAGGGTAGCGAGGGTACAGGGTATTACTACACTGGCTCGTAAGAACAGGGTAGCGAAGGTACAGGATATTACTACACTGGCTCGTAAGAACAAGGTAGCGAGAGTACAGGGTATTACTACAGTGGCTCGTAAGCACAGGGTAGCGAGGGTACAGGGTTTTACTACACTGGCTCGTAAGAACAGGGTAGCGAGGGTACAGGGTATCACTACACTGGCTCGTAAGAACAGGGTAGCGAGGGCACAGGGTATTACTACACTTGCTCGTAAGCACAGGGTAGCGAGGGTACAGGGTATTACTACACTGGCTCGTAAGCACAGGGTAGCGATGGCACAGGGTATTACTACACTGGCTCGTAAGAACAGGGTAGCGAGGGCACAGGGTATTACTACACTTGCTCGTAAGCACAGGGTAGCAAGGGTACAGGGTATTACTACACTGGCTCGTAAGCACAGGGTAGCGATGGTACAGGGTATTACTACACTAACTCGTAAGAACAGGGTAGCGAGGGTACAGGGTATTACTACACTGGCCGTAAGAACAGGGTAGCGAAGGTACAGGATATTACTACACTGGCTCCTAAGAACAAGGTAGCGAGAGTACAGGGTATTACTATACTGGCTCGTAAGCACAGGGTAGCGAGGGTACAGGGTTTTACTACACTGGCTCGTAAGAACAGGGTAGCGAGGGTACAGGGTATTACTACACTGGCTCGTAAGAACAGGGTAGCGAGGGTACAGGGTATTACTACACTGGCTCGTAAGAACAGGGTAGCGAGGGTACAGGGTATCACTACACTGGCTCGTAAGAACAGGGTAGCGAGGGCACAGGGCATTACTACACTGGCTCGTAAGCACAGGGTAGCGAGGGTACAGGGTATTACTACACTGGCTCGTAAGCACAGGGTAGCGAGGGTACAGGGTATTACTACACTGGCTCGTAAGAACAGGGTAGCGAGGGTACAGGGTATTACTACACTGGCTCGTAAGCACAGGGTAGCGAGGGTACAGGGTATTACTACACTGGCTCGTAAGAACAGGGTAGCGAGGGCACAGGGCATTACTACACTGGCTCGTAAGCACAGGGTAGCGAGGGTACAGGGTATTACTACACTTGCTCGTAAGCACAGGGTAGCGAGGGTACAGGGTATTACTACACTTGCTCGTAAGAACAGGGTAGCGAGGGTACAGGTTATTACTACACTGGCTCGTAAGAATAGGGTTGCTAGGGTACAGGGTATTACTACACTGGCTCGTAAGAACAGGGTAGCTAGGGTACAGGGTATTACTACACTGGCTCGTTAGAACAGGGTAGCTAGGGTACAGGGTATTACTACACTGGCTCGTAAGAACAGGGTAGTGAGGGTACAGGGTATTACTACACTGGCTCGTAAGAACAGGGTAGTGACGGTATAGGGTATTACTACACTGGCTCGTAAGAACAGGGTAGCGAGGGTACAGGGTATTACTACACTGGCTCGTAAGAACAGGGTAGTGAGGGTATAGGGTATTACTACACTGGCTCGTAAGCACAGGGTAGCGAGGGTACAGGGTATTACTACACTGGCTCGTAAGAACAGGGTAGCGAAGGTACAGGATATTACTACACTGGCTCGTAAGAACAAGGTAGCGAGAGTACAGGGTATTACTACACTGGCTCGTAAGAACAAGGTAGCGAGGGTACAGGGTTTTACTACACTGGCTCGTAAGAACAGGGTAGCGAGGGTACAGGGTATTACTACACTGGCTCGTAAGCACAGGGTAGCGAGGGTACAGGGTTTTACTACACTGGCTCGTAAGAACAGGGTAGCGAGGGTACAGGGTATTACTACACTTGCTCGTAAGCACAGGGTAGCGAGGGCACAGGGTATTACTACACTTGCTCGTAAGAACAGGGTAGCGAGGGTACAGGGTATTACTACACCGGGACGTGGGAATAAAATAGTGAAGGCAGGTGATATTATTACATTGGATTGTATTAATTAACTGACTCACAAAATCGTAATGACACGATTGAATCAAACCATACCACTGGTGGGGTATGAACCCGCAGTCAGAGAGTCTCAAAACTCCAGACCGTCGCGTTAGCCACTGGGCCAGCTAGCAATATTGAAGCTAGCTGTCCCAGTGGAGTTTTGAGACTCTCTGACCGCGGGTTCAAAACCCACCCGTGTTATGGTTTCGTATTAATTACTTTATATCCATAGTGTTTCATTGAGAGTATTGTTGAGGCTTTACGTTTTACTAGAATGTTTTAAATCTTCTGATAGTGAGTTCCTTAATGTTGGGGTTTTATCTTTGTACTGAGGTTAAGTCGACCACCTGGGATATAAAGTAGGTATTTGTTTTTATGATAGTTACTCATTAGGTTCTGCTAATCAGAATGCTAAATTCAATGAGGATGAGTCTGTCTCGGCTCTGTAACTATCTCCACCTGGATTTTCTACATCATACGATGAGGGTAACAATCAGGGGAAACGTTCATGAGTAAGGTCATGGGATGGAATAATGGAACAATCACGAGGATACCTACTCGCTATGATTATTGATTCGTTATTTCACAAATTTCCTCAGCTATGAGCCTTCCTTGACTTCAGAAAGACGTCACCTACCCTTAGAGAGAACTGGAGTGATGTAAGGTTAGCCTGTACTCACCTATTTGTACTCACCTATTTGTGGTTGCAGGGGTCGATTCACAGCTCCTGGCCCCGCCTCTTCGCTGATTGCTACTAGGTCCTCTCTCTCCCTGCCCCATGAGCTCTATCATACCTCGCCTTAAAACTATGTATGGTTCCTGCCTCCACTACATCCCTTTCTAGGCTATTCCATGGCCTGACTACTCTATGACTGAAGAAATACTTCCTAACATCCCTTTGATTCATCTGAGTCTTCAACTTCCAATTGTGACCTCTTGTGTCTGTGTCCCATCTCTGTCTATTCCCATCCCACCTTGTCTATTCCGCGCAGTATTTTATATGTCGTTATCATGTCTCCCCTGACCCTCCTGTCCTCCAGTGTCGGCAGGCCGACTTCCGTCAACCTTTCTTCGTAGGCCAGTCCCCGTAGCTCTGGGACTAGTCTTGTTGCAAATGGTATACAGAGTATTGAACGAATCCCTACTGAGGTATTGGAACGCTATCCGTAGGTTTGCCAGGCGCCCGTATGCTGCAGCTGTGTGTGTGTGTGTGTGTGTGTACTCACCTATTTGTACTCACCTATTTGTGGTTGCAGGGGTCGATTCACAGCCCCTGGCCCCGCCTCTTCACTGATTGCTACTAGGTCCTCTCTCTCCCTGCTCCATTATTATTATTATTATTATTATTATTATTATTATTATTATTATTATTATTATTATTATAATCAAGGGGGAAGCGCTAAACCCGGAGGATTATACAGCGCCTGGGGGGGATGTGGAAGGCATTCAGGCTTAATTCGGGGAACTGGAGCACAGATCCAATTCCCTAAATCAAGAGCCCCTCACCAATATCAAGGAACCTTTCTTGAGGGGTCCCTGCTCCATGAGCTTTATCAAACTTCGTCTTTAAACTATGTATGGTTCCTGCCTCCACTACGTCACTTTGTAGGCTCTTCCACTTCCTAACAACTCTATGACTGAAGAAATACTTCCTAACATCCTTTTGACTTACAGGAGTCTTCAACTTCCAATTGTGATCCCTTGTTTCTGTGTCCCATCTCTGGAACATCATGTCTTTGTCCACCTTGTCAATTCCTCGCAGTATTTTGTATGTCGTTATCATGTCTCCCCTGTGTGTGTGTGTGTGTGTGTCCAAGAGTCGCAGGTGCGACAGGAACATTACTGAAGTGGAAAAGAAGGCAGAAAATGCAAAGTCAGAGGTATCCCTCAACAAATACTTAAGCATAACTGAAGGTATTACCCAGAGCAAGTAGCATCAAAACTCGTCTAGCAGCACAATATTCACAACATAAACAGGCCCAGATTTCACCAACTCCAGTATTTGTAATACCAGGGTGTGATGTAATCCATAATTATTAGTACTTAATATATTAGTCAACGAGGAAACAGCCAAGGAATACTTAAGTTTATTCTGAGTCCACCTCTTGATTTATCACAAACTGAGAGAGAGAGAGAGAGAGAGAGAGAGAGAGAGAGAAAGAGAGAGAGAGAGAGAGAGAGAGACCAATAAAAGTCCCCACAAGACAAGCAATTTCAGAAGAGTCAACGTGGATTCTTTCCCACTTTGTCTTACGTTCAGAACCACTATTCCTTTTCATTTTTTTCTCTCTCTTTCTCTTTCCTTTCTTAGAAAAATTAACAAGACTTTAAGACGTGCGTAATTACACGCTCTTGGCACAATTGCTAGGCTGCTTATCACACTGATCACCTGATTATCCTTCACAGTTAAAGAATAAATTAATTATCCTAGCTTTTTATCCCTTTTAACTGTCCTACTTTATCTTCCTCTTTTA
Source organism: Cherax quadricarinatus (assembly GCF_038502225.1). NCBI lineage: Eukaryota > Metazoa > Arthropoda > Malacostraca > Decapoda > Parastacidae > Cherax > Cherax quadricarinatus. The sequence goes on along the minus strand of NW_027196905.1, from coordinate 49,222 downwards.
ATTATCCTAATTTCTCGACATCATATTTTAATTATTCTAGTTTCTTCTTTAAATTATTTATCACTTCTTATATTCTCATTTTTATCGTCTTTATTTTAATTATCAGACCTTCTTCCTTCATCATTTTAATTATCATATCTTCCTCTCACCTCATTATTATCCTATTTTCTCCCATATTCATGTCAGTTAGTCTAGTTTCTACCGCCTCGTTTTAATTTTCTAGGCCTTTTATCTCCTAATTGCAATTATCCTCCTTTCTTATTCCTTCTCACAATTATTCTAGCTTCTTTTTCAGCAATTTTATAATTCCTCTTGCTTCTCTTTTTTTTTCTTTCTCCTTATAATTATCGTAACTTCTCTTTCCTCCTCTTCTTTATAATTATCGTTGCTTCTTATTTTTCTCTTCTCTTTATAATTATCCTATTATCTTTTTCTCGACTCCTCTTCCTTTTTATATTTATTCTTGTTTCCTATCTTTTAATTACAATTATCCTTAATTCTTCCCATTTCTTTTTACCTATTCTAAATTACTCCTTCCTTCTTTTCATTATTATTATTATTATTATTATTATTATTATTATTATTATTATTATTATTATTATTATTATTATTATTATGTAGGGGTTGTCAAAATTATTTTTCCTTTCTTAAGTTTCCATGCGATAACATGAGAACGCCTCGTCTGGTCGAGTTCAAACTTTCCACAATGGGGTATCCTAATTATATGAAGATTCACACTTAGAATGGAATGTGTAAGTGTCAATTTGTGAATTCTAATTTCAGACTGCTGTGTATTATTTTCTGGAGTATAACTCGAGAATGCCCCATGGGAACGGCATTAAACCGTGCATACTGATACCTGGTACTTAATTCAAGATTCACTCTAGCTACAGATTTGCTATTTTTTAACAGTAATAATAATTTTTATTTACTTATGTCAGTATACTGTCAAGTTTGTTCCTACGGAGCCGCCTGGATAATGTCTCCTGGAGAACTTTGCTCAGGGAAGCTTTTCTACGACTCACGAAACTGTAATAATGCGATTGATAAAATCCACGGAACGGTTGGGGTTTGAAACCATGGCGAGTGAATCGAGAAACTCCAGGCCAGTGCGTTAAACAGCTTTTGGCCAACTGGCTATAATAAGATTCATCCAACTTTGTATACTTCTACTCAATAGAGACATCGAGAGGTGTGCAAATATACCTAATTGGATGAATCTTATTTTGGCCAGCTGGCCCACTGGCTTACGTACTGGCCTGGAGTTTTACGACTCACTCGCCACGGGTTCAAACTCCCACCCGTTCCGTGGTTAGACGGTTCATTTTGCTATTGCGACTTACAAGCCCAAATTTCACCAATATTATTTAAGAAATAATATTCCGCCAGAGCGGAATAACCCTTGCAGGTTTATCGCCTAATAATAATAATAATAATAATAATAATAATAATAATAATAATATTTTAGTAGGCTGTGCGAGTCCCAACTTGATAATAATTAATTACCTGAGATATTTGATTTTGTGCTGTTACTTAAGAATGCCATGTCATATCGGCTTCAAACTGTCATTGCTGGTGTTTCCTATTAAAATGAAATCTTAGATTTTTATTAGGCTTTTAATTTCTAATTTCCCAAATTTATTTACAGTCAAATGCCTGATTTCTTTTATTTAAAGTCTTCAGGTATTTTATTATGTCAAAGTTGCTAATTTCTATCAACTAAATATGAAAATACTAGGATAAGCTAAGTATCAACAAATACTAGGATAAGCTAAATATCAACAAATACTAGGATAAGCTAAGTATCAACAAATACTAGGATAAGCTAAGTATCAACAAATACTAGGATAAGCTAAGTTCAACAAATACTAGGATAAGCTAAGTATCAACAAGTAAAGCGTATCAGACGAATTGCCTTACAGAGTTTTATAATGTAAACACCAAGTCGTCTTCCCTCTTATAATGTTATTTAACAAATCATAAGAAAACAATGTGCCAAAAGATTAGAAACTAGCAAATTTTACTCCAAAATTCAGAAAGGTGAAAAACAGAACTTGTGCTTTCAATCTTCGTCCCATCAGCTTAACAACGGTTCTAGAGAAACAAATTATTTAGAACAATATTTTCAATTTCCAGAAAATAATAACTTAATACCGGATCCAGGGATGAATTCTGTGTCAATATATTATGCTTGATCAACTCTCTCGATTTTTTTCAGTTATATATTTATTCAAACAAGGATGAAAAAAGTCTGAACAGATGTAAAACCCACAGATTTCCAAAGGGGGATAAGTCTGTTGAGTATACCTGGTAAAGTGTATGGTAGAGTTATTATTGAAAGAATTAAGAGTAAGACGGAGAATAGGATAGCAGATGAACAAGGAGGCTTTAGGAAAGGTAGGGGGTGTGTGGACCAGGTGTTTACAGTGAAACATATAAGTGAACAGTATTTAGATAAGGCTAAAGAGGTTTTTGTGGCATTTATGGATTTGGAAAAGGCGTATGACACGGTGGATAGGGGCGCAATGTGGCAGATGTTGCAAGTGTATGGTGTAGGAGGTAGGTTACTGAAAGCAGTGAAGAGTGTTTACGAGGATAGTGTGGCTCAACATGACTAAAGAAATCGTAATGACACGATTGCAAATAAACCATACCCCCGGCCGGGATTGAACCCGCGGTCATGAGTCTCAAAACTCCAGCCCGTCGCGTTAGCCACTGGCTAACGCGACGGGCTGGAGTTTTGAGACTCTATGACCGCGGGTTCAATCCCGGCCGGGGGTATGGTTTATAGTGAGGCTCAAGTTAGAGTATGTAGGAAAGAGGGAAATTATTTCCCAGTAAAAGTAGGCCTTAGACAAGGATGTGTGATGTCACCGTGGTTGTTTAATATATTTATAGATGGAGTTGTAAGAGAAGTAAATGCGAGGGTCTTGGCAAGAGGCGTGGAGTTAAAAGATAAAAAATCACACATAAAGTGGGAGTTCTCACAGTTGCTCTTTGCTGATGACACTGTGCTCTTAGGAAATTCTGAAGAGAAGTTGCAGAGGTTGGTGGATGAATTTGGTAGGGTGTGCAAAAGAAGAAAATTGAAAGTGAATACAGGAAAGAGTAAGGTTATGAGGATAACAAAAAGATTAGGTGATGAAAGATTGGATATCAGATTGGAGGGAGAGAGTATGGAGGAGGTGAATGTATTCAGATATTTGGGAGTGGACGTGTCAGCGGATGGGTCTATGAAAGATGAGGTGAATCATAGAATTGATGAGGGGAAAAGGGTGAGTGGTGCACTTAGGAGTCTGTGGAGACAAAGAACTTCGTCCTTGGAGGCAAAGAGGGGAGTGTATGAGAGTATAGTTTTACCAATGCTCTTATATGGTTGTGAAGCGTGGGTGATGAATGTTGCAGCGAGGAGAAGGCTGGAGGCAGTGGAGATGTCATGTCTGAGGGTAATGTGTGGTGTGAATATAATGCAGAGAATTCGTAGTTTGGAAGTTAGGAGGAGGTGCGGGATTACCAAAACTGTTGTCCAGAGGGCTGAAGAAGGGTTGTTGAGGTGATTCGAACATGTAGAGAGAATGGAGCAAAACAGAATGACTTCAAGAGTGTATCAGTCTGTAGAGGAAGGAAGGCGGGGTAGGGGTCGGCCTAGGAAAGGTTGGAGGGAGGGGGTAAAGGAGGTTTTGTGTGCGAGGGGCTTGGACTTCCAGAGGGCATACGTGAGCGTGTTTGATAGGAGTGAATGGAGACAAATGGTTTTTAATACTTGACGTGCTGTTGGAGTGTGAGCAAAGTAACATTTATGAAGGGATTCAGAGAAACCGGCAGGCCGGACTTGAGTCCTGGAGATGGGAAGTACAGTGCCTGCACTCTGATGGAGGGGTGTTAATGTTGGAGTTTAAAAACTGTAGTGTAAAGCACCCTTCTGGCAAGACAGTGATGGAGTGAATGATGGTGAAAGTTTTTCTTTTTCGGGCCACCCTGCCTTGGTGGGAATCGGCCAGTGTGTTAATAAAAAAAAACAATAAAAATATCAAAGTCTTCTGTCCAAAATAAAAATATAGTATATGGAAGAAACGTCATGGCTGGACAGATGACCAACTCATAAAGGAAAAAAACAGAATGATGCTGAAAGAAATGTCTGAGTAATAAGGATTAAAGCGTGGGGTTCCTTAGGTATCGGTTCTTGGACGAATCCTCTTCACCATAAACATAAATGATCTGCATACAGGTTAACATCTAAGATGGGTAAATTTACTAATAATGCGAAATTGCAAAGAATGCAACATTTAAAGTAGATTTTACGAGTATCCAGAGTAATCTGGATAAGTTAGCGCTGAGGTCGCTAACGTGAAAGATATGTTCCAAACTTTGACAGGTGCAAAGAAATACAATTTTGATATAATTAGGCCAGTCATGAAAACAAAAGGTTTGCCAACGAACTAAAACAAACGAAAAATAAAACGAATCTTAGAGTAATCTAAGCAACGACATTGAGCATACGAAGCAATACTTAATCCGGGTCAAGAAAGCTAACAGAATCCTAGGTTTCATAGCCAGACATTTCGATCCAGACATTTCGATTACAACACACTATATACCTTATTGACTATAATGATCACATTAACCCGGAGCCGGAATATACTGTCCTGTTCTCGTCTCCACATTTCGGAAAAAGACGACGATATCACAGAGAGGTTATGGAAAAAAGTTACGAAGGTCTTACTATCACTTAGAAACCACACGAAGCGAAGCATTTAACATTTTCTTCCTTAGGAAACACAGACTACGAGAAGATCTCAAACCTTTACGGCATCAAATGATTTTGGAACACTCAAACATGAAGAATTGTTTTAAGTGCAGAATTAGCTCGTAACTGGAAACATTGGCCTGAAATCCTGCGACAGAAGATGCAACACGATTGCAATAGTTTTCTGGAAAACAGAATGAGATTACTACCTCATGAAGCTGTCAATGTGAGAACAATGCAGAACCAGCTAGACAAGAACTTTGCAGGTTAAGGACTCGGCTAATGCTATGCTGGGACAGCTAAAACCAACGGATTCCTAATATTTGTTCAGAAACGTTATCAGAACAATCAACGAGTCAACCAAGCTAATTTCATTAATTGTAAAAGTAGATAATAGTGTTAAATCCGTGGCCTGTACGTGGTTAAACACGTGTAGTTAGAAGAGAGAAAATGTTAATTTAACAGAGGAATTTGTATCCCATATTTTCCATTACCTTCCATCTCACCTGTAAATTCCATACAGCCTGGTCAGTCAGGCTGTTGCTGCTGGAGGCCCGCTGCTCCACATGTCCATCACAGCCTGGTTGATCTGGCACCTGGTGAAGATACTTGTCCAGTTTCACGCCGGCAGTGAGTGGAGTGAGAAGAGAGCCTTCTGCTTTAATATCCCTGCCTCTGACTACTTGGTTATTCGTGACAGTCTTGAATGTAGACAGAAGTTGATAGTTAATCAAGCCAGGTATCCGCGATGTGGACTCCAGAACCCTCTGTCTGTCTTTCCCATGTACTCTCATGTACTCCCTTGTGCTGCATTGTACTTCATGTATTCCCTTGTACTCCATGTACCCCGTTGTACTTCATGTGCTCTTGCACTCCCTTGTACTCCATGTACTCACTTTACTGTATGTACTCCCATGTACTTGTACTCTATATACTCTCTTGTAATCCATGTACTCCCATGTACTCCATGCACTCTCTTGTAATCCAGGTACTCACTTGTACTCCATGTATCCCTTATATTCCATGTACTCTTGTAATCCCATGTATTCCATGTATTCTCTTGTGCTTCACGTTCTCCCTTGTAATATATGTACTCCTTGTACTCAATGTTCAACCTTGTACTAATGCATTCCCTTGCACTCCATGTACTCCCTTGTACTCCATGTACTCCCTTGTATTCTATGTACTCCCTTGTACCCCATGTACTTCCTTGTATTCTATGTACTCCCTTGTACCCCATGTACTTCCTTGTATTCTATGAACTCCCTTGTACTCCATGTACTTCCTTGTATTCTATGAACTCCCTTGTACTCCATGTACTCCCTTGTATTCTATGAACTCCTTTGTACTCTATGTACTCCCTTGTATTCTATGAACTCCCTTGTACTCTATGTACTCCCTTGTATTCTATGTACTCCCTTGTACTCCATGTACTCCCTTGTATTCTATGTACTCCCTTGTACTCTATGTACTCCCTTGTACTCCATACTTTCCCTTCTCCAGCACTAAAAAATCAATATATCAAGCTGAAAAACAAAATATTACTTTTTTACGCCTTAATGCTACGCCATTTTTTACACCTTGCCTTTTAATTATTTATAAAAAAATAAGTTTTACCAGCAACTTACAGTAAATTAAAAATGTAATTATTAATTAAAACATTTAACATATTTTTACGACACTGATCTTATATGACTCACGAAATCGTAATGACACGATTGTAAACAAGCCATAACCACGGGTAGGGTTTGAACCCGCGACAGTCTGGAATTTTGTGACTGATCGCGGGTTCTAACCCCACCCGTGGTATGGTCTTTTCTTGTACTTAATCCTTGGCACTGGAAACTACATAATTTACATGGGTTTCATTAAGATAGGTGCATTGATTTCCTTGATTTAATAGGGCATCTCCTTTTACTTAACAATAATTTTTAAAAGGGTAGACCGGTAAGCCAGCGGAAGACCTCGGTCAAATGACTAAAAGCTCCAACGGCGGGTCATCATCTAAGACCGGTGTCAGGAAACACTTGTGGTCTCTCCTGATGATTAACCTTACCTTACCTAACCTAACCTAACCTAACCTAATCTATTTTAACCTAACCTAACCTAACCTAACCTAACCTAACCTAACCTAACCTAACCTTACCTAACCTTACCTAACCTTACCTAACCTTACCTACCCTAACCTTACCTAACCTTATCTACCCTAACCTTACCTAACCTAACCTAATAACTAGTTTTCCTGGTTTGCATTATTGGTAAGCAAAATTTGATACATCAGCAGTGTGTTGTTATCGTATTCTGTTTGATAATTACACAGTGGGAACAAAAACTAGCAATATTTCCGTGTCACATTCCTCCATGCATGACGGGGCTCGTACAAGATGTGGAAATCTTTCACCACTGAGACTTCGGTGGGGAAATTAGGATATCGACAAGAATTTCAGGAAGGGTTTATCAGCTACGGGAACTGCAGAGGTGTCCTTCCAGAAGAGCTGGAGTTACTATCACCTGCGAAAATTTACATGTCAAAATAATGTTGCTACAGTATTTAACTTGGTTCAGCTCTAGTTCCTGGGTCTTTTCAAATTGTTGACTTACAGCTAAGCATCTTACTTCTTCAAGGTGTTAGTTTTCTTGAGTGTGTTTACAGTTCCTGGAGTTCTTTAATTTGTTTATCTTTACCTCATAAACCTCTTGTGAGGGATGCTGTTGTGCTTAGCAATTAATCTTAAACTCTAAAGGGTTGAACTGATAAGCCCGTGGAAGGCCTCCGCCAGATGACCAAAAGCTCTAGTGGTTACCATATTACGAAGACCCACGACAGGAAGCACATGTCGTGTTTCCAGACGAATCTTACCCAACCTAACCTGTACCTAGGTGTGTTGAGTGAGTTGATTTGCATAATATCTGACCTATATAATTATTAATGACACACGATACTAACAAATTTATACATTAGATTATTATTATTATTATTATTATTATTATTATTATTATTATTATTATTATTATTATTAAGGGAAGCGCTAAACCAGCAGGGATTATACAGTGCCGGGGGGGATGGGAGGTATTCAGGCTCAGTTCAGGGAACTGAAACACAGATCCAATTCCTTAGATCAAGAGCCCCTCACTAACGTCAAGGAACCTCCGAAAAATAAGGATACCCAAGTGCTGTACACTAGTCTTATTCATCGGCTCCTCTGCCCGTTAAGGTTTAGTTTTTAGACAAATCGATGTTACAGGTCAAGAGGTCTTATCTTATTACTGCAGCACATTTTAATGCCCAACCTTGTCTGAGACATGCTACCACCCCCAGGATGCCACCCACACCAGTCCGCTAACACCCAGGTACCTACTTGCTGCTAGGCAAACACGGACAGCAGGCGTAAATATATATATATATATATATATATATATATATATATATATATATATATATATATATATATATATATATATATATATATATATATATATATATATAATAAGATCACAGCAAAAATATGCAAAACAACCACTCTGAAAGAATAGAGAAATTCCAAGCGCTTTCGTGACTACTCACATTATCAAGGAACTATGAAAGTAAAGCATCCAAGGAAGCTATATAAGGGGTCTGGCCAGCACCTCACTATCAGATCCCACAACGGTTAAACACGTGACGCGCGGCGAGCCAACTTGGATATGTCCTTTGCACAACTCACCCCAAACTATTCTACCCAAGAAAATTTAAAAATTATTATTTGTCCAGTGTATTATTAAATTCTTCCCAAATTCTATTAATTATAAATGGATCTAATTTATATAAACCAAAGGAAATATTCATATTATTGTCAAAACTGCTTTTTATGAAACAAGATTCAATTATATTCCTGTCGACCATGGACTTGCTTGATACTACTTTCTCAACTTTTTGAAAATCAATTGGATGGTTAAAATCTCTTACATGAATAAATAGAGCATTGGAATCTTGTCCAGTTCTAATGCTATATTTATGTTGTTTTAATCTTAGTTCGAGATTTTTACCAGTTTGACCGTAATAAACTTTATCGCAAATTTTACAAGGAATCTTATAGACACATCCATCAGCATTTTGGGGGGAATTCTTTATCAAAAGTTTTTTTACTGTATCAAGATTTTTGAATACAACTTTAATATTAAAAGTCTTAAGAAGAGAAGGCATATCAACCAAGTTTTCATGGTAAGGGAGAACCAACATATTTTTAGTTGAATAAGGCTGGTTGTCCCTTTTTGGATTGTAAAAAGTATTTCTAGCAACTTTAAAAGATTTATCAATTACATTTCTTGGGTATTTTAAATCATTACCTATTTCATAAATTTTGGATATTTCCTCATCTATGAACTCAGGACTACAAATTCGTAAAGCTCTCAAAAACATTGATGAGAAAACAGACAGTTTGACTCTATCTTGATGCGAGGAATAATAGTGGACATAGGAACAGTTATTTGTAGGTTTTCTGTAAATTTTAAATTTGAATTCATTATTACCCTTAATAATTAAAACATCTAGAAAAGGCAATGAGTTATTTTCTTCAAACTCAACAGTAAAGTTTATAGAATGGGCTAAGCTATTTAATTTTCCAAGGAAATGGTGTATATCTACATTTTTGGGCATAAGACACAAAATATCATCAACATATCTGAACCATTTAGCTCTATTAGGGAGGATTGTGTTAAGCAACCTTGTTTCAAAAAATTCCATGTATAGGTTACTAAGAACAGGTGAAAGAGGATTTCCCATTGCCATACCAAACTTCTGAGTGTAAAACTTATCATTAAATACAAATTTTGCATCAACAATGCAAAGTTTAATAAGTTTAATGATAGTAGGAACTGGCAATGGTAAATCATAGTTAACGAGTTCTTCAGATAAGAAACTTAATAAATCATCAACAGGAACTTTCGTAAACAAGGAAGTAACATCAAAACTAACCATGTTAAAATCATTTAAGTCAGTCAAGGAGCTTAATTTATCAACCAAGTCTATGTTGTTTTTAACATTAAAGTTAGAAATTTTGCCAACAATAGGGCTCAAAATATCAACAAGCCATTTGGATAATTTATATGAAACTGACCCTATGGAGCTAATAATTGGTCTGACTGGATTCCCTGGTTTGTGTGTTTTTATTAGTCCATACATGTAAGGTAAATATCCAAGTTGGGTCGCCGCGCGTCACGTGTTTAACCATTGTGGGATCTGATAGTGAGGTGCTGGCCAGACCTCTTATATAGCTTCCTTGGATGCTTTACTTTCATAGTTCCTTGATAATGTGAGTAGTCACGAAAGCGCTTGGAATTTCTCTATTCTTTCAGAGTGGTTGTTTTGCATATTCTGAAATCACCTGTTTACTGTGATCTTATTGCATTAATGGATACCACACGACTCTTCAGAATGTTCTCGATAAGCTTTCCTAATCATATATCTTTTGTTTCACAGTTTTCTTCTGCACTGATCAAGTCCCACAAGTTAAAAATTCGACTTAATTTTTTAAAAAATTGTTTAAATGAACAAGTTCTGCCCAAGTCTCTTTTACCCAATAGACTCCTTGACATGAGAGATCGTCCTTTTGATGATTTTATGAGAATTATTCTTCAGAAACATATTGAAATAACTAAAATACAGGAGAAGGAAGCATTCAAAATATTGAGAAACAAAAAATACTCTTTTAATCAGGCCATTCCATCAGAATGGAAACACAGTATGTTGGATCATTGCTATAATAAACTCAGAAGAATTTGTAATGAACTCAAGAGCAAACTACAAAGAAAATTAGACATTTTAATTGAAAATAGTGATTGGACAAAGCATGCTAATAACAATTTTGTAATTAACTTATCAGATGAAATTTTAGACAAACATACAACTGCTGCTCTAGGTTTTGGCCTAAGTTTTGCAACTTCAAAAAAACTTAATAATGTTGAAATTGCAAAAGCCTTTTGTAACTTTGAAAAATTTTCTGATTTATCCTCTGATGAAATTAATATTAGTAAAGGAATGGTATATAGCTCTATGTTAAAACCAAACATTCCCAATTGCCCTCAAAGATTCTTTAAGTCTTATGATACACTTAATAACAATAAAAATTTGCGCCTTACTAAAGCAGACAAAATAAATGCAATAGTAATTATGAAAGAAAATGATTACCAAGAAAAAATGAATAATCTCTTAGATGATACTGAAACCTATTCTAAACTTAGGAAAAATCCCCTAGAAACCGTTAACAGCAATTTCAATAAAACAATAAAACTTCTACTGAAAGGCAAAGATGAATTAGTCAAACAATTTACTTCCACTAATCCATCTTTACCTTACATGTATGGACTAATAAAAACACACAAACCAGGGAATCCAGTCAGACCAATTATTAGCTCCATAGGGTCAGTTTCATATAAATTATCCAAATGGCTTGTTGATATTTTGAGCCCTATTGTTGGCAAAATTTCTAACTTTAATGTTAAAAACAACATAGACTTGGTTGATAAATTAAGCTCCTTGACTGACTTAAATGATTTTAACATGGTTAGTTTTGATGTTACTTCCTTGTTTACGAAAGTTCCTGTTGATGATTTATTAAGTTTCTTATCTGAAGAACTCGTTAACTATGATTTACCATTGCCAGTTCCTACTATCATTAAACTTATTAAACTTTGCATTGTTGATGCAAAATTTGTATTTAATGATAAGTTTTACACTCAGAAGTTTGGTATGGCAATGGGAAATCCTCTTTCACCTGTTCTTAGTAACCTATACATGGAATTTTTTGAAACAAGGTTGCTTAACACAATCCTCCCTAATAGAGCTAAATGGTTCAGATATGTTGATGATATTTTGTGTCTTATGCCCAAAAATGTAGATATACACCATTTCCTTGGAAAATTAAATAGCTTAGCCCATTCTATAAACTTTACTGTTGAGTTTGAAGAAAATAACTCATTGCCTTTTCTAGATGTTTTAATTATTAAGGGTAATAATGAATTCAAATTTAAAATTTACAGAAAACCTACAAATAACTGTTCCTATGTCCACTATTATTCCTCGCATCAAGATAGAGTCAAACTGTCTGTTTTCTCATCAATGTTTTTGAGAGCTTTACGAATTTGTAGTCCTGAGTTCATAGATGAGGAAATATCCAAAATTTATGAAATAGGTAATGATTTAAAATACCCAAGAAATGTAATTGATAAATCTTTTAAAGTTGCTAGAAATACTTTTTACAATCCAAAAAGGGACAACCAGCCTTATTCAACTAAAAATATGTTGGTTCTCCCTTACCATGAAAACTTGGTTGATATGCCTTCTCTTCTTAAGACTTTTAATATTAAAGTTGTATTCAAAAATCTTGATACAGTAAAAAAACTTTTGATAAAGAATTCCCCCCAAAATGCTGATGGATGTGTCTATAAGATTCCTTGTAAAATTTGCGATAAAGTTTATTACGGTCAAACTGGTAAAAATCTCGAACTAAGATTAAAACAACATAAATATAGCATTAGAACTGGACAAGATTCCAATGCTCTATTTATTCATGTAAGAGATTTTAACCATCCAATTGATTTTCAAAAAGTTGAGAAAGTAGTATCAAGCAAGTCCATGGTCGACAGGAATATAATTGAATCTTGTTTCATAAAAAGCAGTTTTGACAATAATATGAATATTTCCTTTGGTTTATATAAATTAGATCCATTTATAATTAATAGAATTTGGGAAGAATTTAATAATACACTGGACAAATAATAATTTTTAAATTTTCTTGGGTAGAATAGTTTGTGGGGTGAGTTGTGCAAAGGACCTATCCAAGTTGGGTCGGCGCGCGTCAGGTGTTTAACCGTTGTGGGATCTGATAGTGAGGTGCTGGCCAGACCCCTTATATAGCTTCCTTGGATGCTTTACTTTCATAGTTCCTTGATAATGTGAGTAGTCACGAAAGCGCTTGGAATTTCTCTATTCTTTCAGAGTGGTTGTTTTGCATATATATATATATATATATATATATATATATATATATATATATATATATATATATATATATATATATATATATATATATATATATATATATATATATATATATATATATATATATATTATATATATATATATATATATATATATATATATATATATATATATATATATATATATATATATATACATATATACATATATATATATATATATATATATATATATATATATATATATTTTTTTATTATCACACTGGCCGATTCCCACCAAGGCAGGGTGGCCCGAAAAAGAAAAACTTTCACCATCATTCACTCCATCACTGTCTTGCCAGAAGGGTGCTTTACACTACAGTTTTTAAACTGCAACATTAACACCCCTCCTTCAGAGTGCAGGCACTGTACTTCCCATCTCCAGGACTCAAGTCCGGCCTGCCGGTTTCCCTGAATCCCTTCATAAATGTTACTTTGCTCACACTCCAACAGCACGTCAAGTATTAAAAACCATTTGTCTCCATTCACTCCTATCAAACACGCTCACGCATGCCTGCTGGAAGTCCAAGCCCCTCGCACACAAAACCTCCTTTACCCCCTCCCTCCAACCCTTCCTAGGCCGACCCCTACCCCGCCTTCCTTCCACTACAGACTGATACACTCTTGAAGTCATTCTGTTTCGCTCCATTCTCTCTACATGTCCGAACCACCTCAACAACCCTTCCTCAGCCCTCTGGACAACAGTTTTGGTAATCCCGCACCTCCTCCTAACTTCCAAACTACGAATTCTCTGCATTATATTCACACCACACATTGCCCTCAGACATGACATCTCCACTGCCTCCAGCCTTCTCCTCGCTGCAACATTCATCACCCACGCTTCACACCCATATAAGAGCGTTGGTAAAACTATACTCTCATACATTCCCCTCTTTGCCTCCAAGGACAAAGTTCTTTGTCTCCACAGACTCCTAAGTGCACCACTCACTCTTTTTCCCTCATCAATTCTATGATTCACCTCATCTTTCATAGACCCATCCGCTGACACGTCCACTCCCAAATATCTGAATACGTTCACCTCCTCCATACTCTCTCCCTCCAATCTGATATTCAATCTTTCATCACCTAATCTTTTTGTTATCCTCATAACCTTACTCTTTCCTGTATTCACCTTTAATTTTCTTCTTTTGCACACCCTACCAAATTCATCCACCAATCTCTGCAACTTCTCTTCAGAATCTCCCAAGAGCACAGTGTCATCAGCAAAGAGCAGCTGTGACAACTCCCACTTTGTGTGTGATTCTTTATCTTTTAACTCCACGCCTCTTGCCAAGACCCTCGCATTTACTTCTCTTACAACCCCATCTATAAATATATTAAACAACCACGGTGACATCACACATCCTTGTCTAAGGCCTACTTTTACTGGGAAAAAATTTCCCTCTTTCCTACATACTCTAACTTGAGCCTCACTATCCTCGTAAAAACTCTTCACTGCTTTCAGTAACCTACCTCCTACACCATACACTTGCAACATCTGCCACATTGCCCCCCTATCCACCCTGTCATACGCCTTTTCCAAATCCATAAATGCCACAAAGACCTCTTTAGCCTTATCTAAATACTGTTCACTTATATGTTTCACTGTAAACACCTGGTCCACACACCCCCTACCTTTCCTAAAGCCTCCTTGTTCATCTGCTATCCTATTCTCCGTCTTACTCTTAATTCTTTCAATTATAACTCTACCATACACTTTACCAGGTACACTCAACAGACTTATCCCCCTATAATTTTTGCACTCTCTTTTATCCCCTTTGCCTTTATACAAAGGAACTATGCATGCTCTCTGCCAATCCCTAGGTACCTTACCCTCTTCCATACATTTATCAGGGTAACTAGGGATCCCAGGGCAGCTAGTTTTATGTTCCAGCGACTCAGTGCTGTGGTTCAGAGAGGGTAATGTCTGCTGTATCCTGGGTACGATTCCCAGCTCTGAGGGGCTGGATGAGATTTCCGCATCTGTTATAAACACGTAGAAATATGTACTTAAAATGTATCCCTCAACCTTAATATAATGTATATGACATCTTTGTACCAGCAATGTATCCTTTTACGGTCCGTCCACTCCCATCTGCGAGTGAAAAGGCTGCTTTGGGAATATGTGCGAGGGTGCTGGTATCGGTTGCTTTAATTGCTTCTAAGATATTATCTGAGAAGATGAGGTCTGTTGGAGTGTGTTCATGTGTTTGAAGTGACTGTGAGTCATCACTTTCCACGGGAGGACATCCTGAACCACAGCAGCTACCTTGTTTTGTGGAAGAAACGATTAGTATTGAGGCAACGAACCTGTAAACACGATCGACACTTGCCTCTCCTAACATCGCCAGCTGTGTTATTTCCTTGGTTTCTAGCTTCCTCTTGATTAGCATCCATCTAGCTGGTTAGACTGCAGGAGTAGGGTACGACATACTGTGAGGTGCAAGTCTGTGAACGGAATCATCATAATGGATACCGGGAGAGTGTATTGTGCGTGTAGGAGGTAGTGAACTTCACCATGGTGGCCTCGTGTGGCATGAGGAACTGGGAGGGAAACTGCCCTTTACAGTTGGGGTGGCGTGAGGAATTAAAGGAAGAGAAAGCGCGGGGAACGGTGTAGAGGGAGGTGCAGGCAGTCACATACATAGATGCGCACCGGTTTAGACAATTTATATTGTTCAAATTGTCTTACAATAGACACATTATTTGTTATCCTTTCACATGGGGAAAGATGTGGGTATGTGTACTGCTTGACACTGGATATGGAGATTCATCTTGGACATGGGTCCAAGAGAGCACCTAAGCCAGGATGAATTACATCAACTGGATATGTTGAATTTTGAAGACAGAGTAAAACAACTGAAGTTATATCACGTTTATAAAATTGCTCACAGTGTCCAGAATATCTTGCAGTTAAGGCTGACAACCAAAGTAATTATGGTACTATTGGAGGGGAGAACAACTTTGCACTAACCACAGTCAGTACTTGAGTACGTGGAACAGACTACTTGCACAAGTCAAGGGCTGGTTCAAGAAGGCAACCAAGATGTACCTGATGAATGTAGCTACAAAATGAGAGGATGTACCTGATGAATGTAGCTACAAAATGAGAAGATGTACCTGATGAATGTAGCTACAAAATGAGAAGATGTACCTGATGAATGTAGCTACAAAATGAGAAGATGTACCTGATGAATGTAGCTACAAAATGAGAAGATGTACCTGATGAATGTAGCTACAAAATGAGAGGATGTACCTGATGAATGTAGCTACAAAATGAGAAGATGTACCTGATGAATGTAGCTACAAAATGAGAAGATGTACCTGATGAATGTAGCTACAAAATGAGAAATATATAAGAGTGTTGGTACTGCTCTACTTTCATACATTCCCTTCTTTGCCTTCATAGATAACGTTTTTTGCCTCCACATATACCTCAACGCACCACTCACTTTTTTTCCCATATCAATTCTATGATTAACCTCATCCTTCATAAATCCATCCGCCGACACGTCAACTCCCAAGTATCTGAAAACATTCACTTCTTCCATACTCCTCCTCCCCAATTTGATATCCAATTTTTCTTTATCTAAATCATTTGATACCCTCATCACCTTACTCTTTTCTATGTTCACTTTCAACTTTCTACCTTTACACACTCTCCCAAACTCATCCACTAACCTTTGCAATTTTTCTTTAGAATCTCCCATAAGCACAGTATCATCAGCAAAAAGTAACTGTGTCAATTCCCATTTTGTATTTGATTCCCTATAATTTAATCCCACCCCACTCCCAAACACCCTAGCATTTACTTCTTTTACAACCCCATCTATAAATATATTAAACAACCATGGTGACATTACACATCCCTGTCTAAGACCTACTTTTACCGGGAAGTAGTCTCCCTCTCTTCTACACACCCTAACCTGAGCCTCACTATCCTCATAAAAACTCTTTACAGCATTTAGTAACTTACCACCTATTCCATACACTTGCAACATCTGCCACATTGCTCCCCTATCCACTCTGTCACATGCCTTTTCTAAATCCATAAATGCAATAAAAACTTCCCTACCTTTATCTAAATACTGTTCACATATATGCTTCAATGTAAACACTTGATCTACACATCCCCTACCCACTCTAAACCTCCTTGCTCATCCGCAATCCTACATTCTGTCTTACCTCTAATTCTTTCAATAATAACCCTACCGTACACTTTTCCTGGTATACTCAGTAAACTTATTCCTCTATAATTTTTACAATCTCTTTTGTCCCCCTTCCCTTCATATAAAGGGACTATACATGCTCTCTGCCAATCCCTAGGTACCTTCCCCTCTTTCATACATTTATTAAACAAAAATACCAACCACTCCAACACTATATCACACCCTGCTTTTAACATTTCTGTCATGATCCCGTCGGTTCCAGCTGCTTTACCCCCTTTCATTCTACGTAATGCCTCACGCACCTCCCCCACACTCATATTCTGTTCTTCTTCACTCCTAAAAGATGGTATACTTCCCTGGCCAGTGCATGAAATTACCGCATTCCCCCGCCATCTACCCAATACCTCCAGTTCCCTATTTCTTCGTTTTTCACTGACAAATCCATGTGAATGCAGCAGCGAGGAGGCGGTTGGAGGCAGTGGAGATGTCCTGTCTAAGGGCAATGTGTGGTGTAAATATTATGCAGAAAATTCGGAGTGTTGAAATTAGGAGGTGTGGAATTAATAAAGTATTAGTCAGAGGGCTGAAGAGGGGTTGTTGAGGTGGTTTAGTTATTTAGATAGAATGGATCAAAGTAGAATGACATGGAGAGCATATAAATCTGTAGGGAAAGGAAGGCGGGGTAGGGGTCGTCCTCGAAAAGGTTGGAAGGAAAGGGTAAGGGAGGTTTTGTGGGCGAGGGGCTTGGACTTCCAGCAGGCGTGCATGAGCGGGTTCGATTGGAGTGAATGGAGACGAATGGTATTTGGGACATGACGAACTGTTGGAGTGTGAGCAGGGTAATATTTAGTGAAGGGATTCAGGGAAACCGGTTATTTTTATATAGCCGGACTTGAGTCCTGGAAATGGGAAGTACAATGCCTGCACTCTAAAGGAGGGGTTTGGGATATTAGCAGTTTGGAGGGATATGTTGTGTATCTTTATATGTATATGCTTCTAAACTGTTGTGTTTATATATATATATATATATATATATATATATATATATATATATATATATATATATATATATATATATATATATATATATATATGATGCCTTCTACCTACTCACCAGGTGCCTGTCAATCCCAAAACTTACCTACTTTCTGAGATGCTCCCCAGCCTTCAGCAGTCCAAAACTCAAGGAATATGACTCTCTCCTTAAGACCATGCTAGAGAGTGTATTGAATCTTTCCCTTGAAGATGGACAGTGGTTGCAAGCCTCACTTCCGGTCAGGCTTGGGGGGCTAGGAGTACGCAGATCCTCCCAGATTGCTCTACCAGCTTTCCTATCCTCTTCCATAGCATCAAACGAGTTGATAAGACAAATTCTTCCTGATAACCTCAGTGACTCAGCAGGAATACAGGACCCTAGCTATGCCAGTGCCATCACTGAATGGGAGACTCTTGCTGCTCCAGCACCAAACCCTAGTGCAGCACTGGCTCACAAACAGTCAAGCTGGGATGGCCCGATCGCTGAAAAGGTGCTTGCCAACATGCTCAGGGCTGCAACATCAGATAGGGAGACTGCCCGTCTCCAGGCTGTGAGCGCACCTCACTCCGGGGACTTCCTCCAAACAGTTCCCATATCGGCAATGGGAACGCGACTCGACCCTAAGACCCTCCGTATTGCAGTGGCTCTGCGCCTTGCTGCCCCAATTCACACAGAATATACGTGTATTTGCGGCGAAGCGCAAGCAGACCAATACGGTCTACATGGTCTTAACTGTTCCAAAACCAAGGGCTGGCATGCAAGACACAATGAGGTCAACGACATCATAAAGAGAACCCTTGCTACAGCTGGATGCCCAGCCGAGAGGGAGCCCCGATCACTAGCAGCCAACAATACCCACAACCCAGCAAACCGCCCCGACGGGATCACCATCTATCCTTGGAAGAATGGCAAGCTCTTAGCATGGGACTATACCTGTGTGTCCACACTGGCTGACACCTATATCCATCACAGTGTGGGGCGACAGGGAGGAGCTGCTGACCACAGGGAGGAGTACAAGATCAGCAAGTACAGGGACATAAGCCAACAGTATCAATTTGTCCCAGTGGGATCAGAGACCTTGGGATCATGGGGAAAAAATGCCACACGTTTCCTTAAAGAATTGGGTTCCAGACTCATCGACACCACCAGGGACCCAAGGGCAGCCACTTTCATGTTCCAGCGCCTCAGCGTGGCCATCCAGAGGGGAAATGCTTGCTGCATACTTGGCTCGCGTCCGGCTTCGGAGGAGCTGGAGGAAATTCATGATCTTTAATACATTGTACCATTGTATTCATGTTTGTGTTTTCTGTAAATGTATTCTGTTTATTAATAAATGTTCACATAGAATATAAAATATAGGGGGTGGTAGGAGAAGAAAATATTCAAACAGCTCCGGGGAGAACCTTGAGTTTTCCCTGAGGTACGTTTATTGTCTTCTCTGAGGATGAGGGTCCCCATTCCAGCTATAGAGGTGGTACTTCCCTATATATAAATATATATATATATATATATATATATATATATATATATATATATATATATATATATATATATATATATATATATATATATATATATATATATATATGTCGTGCCGAATAGGCAGAACTTGCGATCTTGGCTTAAATAGCAACGCTCATCTTGCCATATAGGACAAGCGAAAATTTGTGTATGCAATAATTTCGCCAAAATCATTCTGAACCTAACGAAAAAAATATATTTCACTGTGTTTGTTTAGTATTAAATTATTGTAAACAAATCTAAAATATATTTAGTTGGGTTAGGCTAAAATAAATTGCGCTTGTTATAATAAGGTTAGGTAAGTTTTCTAAGATTCTTTTGGTGCAAAATTAAAAATTTTTACATTAACATTAATGAAAAAAATATATCTTTAAACGTATAAGAGAAAATTTTAGAAAGGACTTAATTTTAAATGAGTTCTTGCTAATTGACCAGTTTTACATATTCGGCACGACATATATATATATATATATATATATATATATATATATATATATATATATATATATATATATATATATATATATATATATATATCGTCAAGTATTAAAAACCATTTGTCTCCATTCACTCCTATCAAACACGCTCACGCATGCCTGCTGGAAGTCCAAGCCCCTCGCACACAAAACCTCCTTTACCCCCTCCCTCCAACCCTTCCTAGGCCGACCCCTACCCCGCCTTCCTTCCACTACAGACTGATACACTCTTGAAGTTATTCTGTTTCGCTCCATTCTCTCTACATGTCCGAACCACCTCAACAACCCTTCCTCAGCCCTCTGGACAACAGTTTTGGTAATCCCGCACCTCCTCCTAACTTCCAAACTACGAATTCTCTGCATTATATTCACACCACACATTGCCCTCAGACATGACATCTCCACTGCCTCCAGCCTTCTCCTCGCTGCAACATTCATCACCCATGCTTCACACCCATATAAGAGCGTTGGTAAAACTATACTCTCATACATTCCCCTCTTTGCCTCCAAGGACAAAGTTCTCTGTCTCCACAGACTCCTAAGTGCATATATGCATATATATATATATATATATATATATATATATATATATATATATATATATATATATATATATATATATATTTTTTTCGACAAACCTGCCGTATCCCACCAAGGCAGGGTGGCCCAAAAAGAAAAACGAAACTTTCTCTTTTTAAATTTAGTAATTTATACGGGAGAAGGGGTTACTACCCCCTTGCTCCCGGCATTTTAGTCGCCTCTTACAACACGATGGCTTAAGGAGGAAGAATTCTGTTCCACTTCCCCATCGAGAATATATATATATATATATATATATATATATATATATATATATATATATATATATATATATATATATATATATATATATATATATATATATATATATATATATGTCGTGCCGAATATGTAAAAATGGTCAATTAGCAAGAACTCATTTAAAATTAAGTTCTTTCTGAAATTTTCTCATAAACGTTTAAAGATATATTTTTTCATTAATGATAATGTGAAAATTTTTAATTTTGCACCAAAAGAATCTTAGAAAACTTACCAAACCTTATCATAACAAGAATAATTTATTTTAGCCTAACCTAACTAAATATATTTTAGATTTGTTTACAATAATTTAATACTAAACAAACATAGTGAAATATATTTTTTTCGTTAGGTTCAGAATGATTTTGGCGAAATTATTGCATACACAAATTTTCACTTGTCTTATATGGCAAGATGAGCGTTGCTATTTAAGCCAAGATCGCAAGTTCTGCCTATTCGGCACGACATTATATATATATATATATATATATATATATATATATATATATATATATATATATATATATATATATATATATATATATATATATATATATATATATTTATATATATATATATATTTTCAATAAGTCGGCCGTCTCCCACCGAGGCAGGGTGACCCAAAAAGAAAGAGAATTCCCATAAAGAAAATACTTTCATCATCGTTCAACACTTTCACCTCACTCGTACATAATCACTGTCTTTGCAGAGGGGCTCAGATACGACAGTGTAGAAGTCCCTCCAAACTGTCACTATCCTAAACCCCTCCTTAATGCGCTGGCAATATAGTTCCCATTTAAAGCACCCAAGTCCGGCTAACCGGTTTTCTTAAATCCCTTTGTCCTAAAAACCATTCGTCTTCATTCACTCCTATCTAACACACACACACGCCCACAAATCCTCACTCGCCCACAAAACCTCCCTTACCCCATCCCTCCAACCTTTTTGAGGACGATCTCTACCCCTCCTTCCTGTCCCTACAGATTTATACGCTCTCCAAGTCATTCTACTTTGATCTATTCTCTCTAAATGACCAAACCACCTCGACAACCTCTCTTCAGCCCTCTGACTAAAACTTTTAGTGACGCTACACCTGCTCCTAATTTCCACACTCCGAATTCTCTGCATAATATTTACACCACACATTGCCCTTAGACAGGGCATCTCCACCGCCTCCAACCGTCTCCTCGCTGCAGCATTTACAACCCAAGCTTCACACCCATATAAGGGTGTTGGTACCCCTATGCTTTCATATATTCCATTCTTTGCCTCCATAGATAACTTTTTTTGTCTCCATATATACTTCAATGCACCACTCACCTTTTTTCCTTCATCATTTCTATGGTTAACCTCATCCTTCATAAATCCATCCGCTGACACGTCAACTCCCAAATATATGAAAACATTGACTTCTTCCATACTCCTCCTCTCCAATGTGATATCCAGTTTTTCTTTATCTAAATCATTTGTTACCCTCATCATCTTACTCTTATCTTCTTTCACTTTCAACTTTCTACCTTTACACACACTTCCAAACTCGTGCACTAATCTTTGCAACTTTTCTTTAAAATCTCGCATAAGCACAGTATCATCAGCAAAAAACAACTGTGTTAACTCCCATCTTATACTTGATTCCTCATAATTTAATCCCACCCCTCTCCCGAACACCCTAGCAGTTACTTCTTTTACAACCCCATATATAAATATATTAAACAATCATGGTGACATTACACACCCCTGTCTAAGACCTACTTTTACCGGGAAGTAATCTCCCTCTCGCTTCCACACCCTAACCTGATCCTCACTATCCTTATAAAAACTCTTTACAGCATTTAGTAACTTACTACCTATTGCATACACTTGCAACATCTGCCACATTGCTCCCCTATCCATTCTATCATATGCCTTTTCTAAATCCATACATACTATGAAAACTTCCCTACCTTTATCTAAATACTGTTCACATATATGCTTCAATGTAAACACTTGATCTACACATCCCCTACCCACTCTAAAACCTCCTTGCTCATCCGCAATCCTACTCTCAGTCTTCCTCTAATTCTTCCAATAATAACCCTACCGTTCACTTTACCTGGTATACTCAGTAAAATTATTCCTCTATAATTTTTACAGTCTCTTTTGTCCCCTTTCCCTTTATATAAAGGAAACTATACACGCTCTCTGCCAATCCCTAGGGCCCTTCCCCTCTTTCATATATTTATTAAACAAAAATACCAACCACTCCATCACTACATCCCCCTCTGCTTCTAGCATTTCTGTCATGATCCCATTAGTTACCCCCTTTTATTCTATGTAATGCCTCACGCACCTCTCCCACACTCACATCCTTCTCTTCTTCGCTCCTAAAAGATGGTATGCCTCCCTGGCCAGTGCATGAAATTACCTCTTCCCTTTCTTCGTCGACATTTAAAAGTTCCTCAAAATATTCCCGCCATCTACCCAATACCTCCATCTCCCCATCTACTAACTCCACTACTCTGTTTTTAACTGACAAATCCAGTCGTTCCCTAGGCTTTCTTATCTTGTTTATCTCACTCCAGAATTTTTTTCTTAATTTCAGCAAAATTTCTTGACAGTGCCTCTCCCACTCGATCATCTGCTCTCCTTTTGCACTCTCTCACCACTCTCTTCACCTTTATTTTACTCTCCATATACTCTGCTCTTCTAACAACAATAATCTCAGGCCGAAGGAGACTCGAACCTACGAACCTTGGGACAAAATACGCAGTGCTATACTCACCGTACCACACTGGTCCCATACTTTGGCGCCCAGCTAAGGCTAGACGTTTTGGTCCAAAGTTTTCTATGTGTGATGTTAGTTCTTCCGGAATTTATTTTTTTTTATATTTTGCCTGCGCTCTACTGCTGCGTGTGTTGCAGAGGAGCGATATCCGCACGGTTTTCTAAGGGCTGTGGATTTTCACCTAGATCTAAACTTTCTCCTTCGATTACTGGGTGCCTGTGCTGGTGGTAATTTGCACTTTTTTATAAATAAACCCCCATGAATGCGGCCTAGGTGCAGTATGCCTAGGCATACTGCACCTAGGGAGTCGGCACTATGGGAGTCGGTGCTGATGTTAGTTACGATTTGTAGTGCAAGCTGAGGTAATGAAAATTCTGTATTCCCACTTTGTTTTGGTTTAGTGGACTGTTGAACATTGCCTCATCACTCATGATTTTTTGCCTACAGTGTTATAACCTCCTGTGATTAATGGACGATTTTTACAGGTGGTTCATGACTTGAATTTCGTGTATGTGATGACTATTTTTCAGTTTCCTTGGAGACGTTTTAGTTTTTGTTTAGTTTTCGCTTCTTCTGTCTGTCACATATGTTGAAGTTTCTGTTCCAACGATTATGTTTACTTCCTGGTAACATTATCTCCTTTTCAATAAATCACATCAACAACACTCTTTCATCAGTAAATTCTTCTAAGTTCTCTTTTTCTCTTTGAACCTCTTGTAGCCTTTCTCAGCAGCACATATTTCAGACGCTTTATAATTAGTGATTCTCACCCAGGGGTAAATTTACCTCTTGAGGGTAAAAAATTATATGGCAAGGGGTAAATATTTGTGTGTTATTTCTGTGCAAAACCTGAATAATTTATTTTTTCTGACCTTGTTTTTCTGTCCCTTTATGATGGCGATAAATTTTTTGTATGGAATTAAGGGGGTAAATAGAAAAATGCATCAAGCCGAAGGGGTTAATAATGGAGGAAACGTTGAGAATCTCTGCTTAACATGTTTCTGTATTCAACTTATCAAGTGACGTGGATGTAGGTCCCTCAAGGCTGTTTATCAGGGAATGTTTATTCTTTGTTTAGTTTATCCCAATCAAATCTCCGATTGTTGAAGTCAAAGTTACTGAATATTGTTTTCTCGTTGACTGTTTCTGCAGCTCACCAGTGACTCTGTACCAGTGTTTACCCTCATCAGGATATGATCACACTGTATTGTATTTTAGACTGTCTCTTAAATGAACACTCAGTGTATACATACATAGACATACATACACATCACAGTGTATATATTTTGCGTTTTATTTTTATTGATAATAATAATAATAATAATAATAATAATAATAATAATAATAATAAGAATCATATTACTGAATGGCCTACAGAGGTTTGGTGCTTCCTTAATAATAATAATAATAATAATAATAATAATAATAATAATAATATTTATTATTATTATTATTAAGGAAGCACCAAACCTCTGTAGGCCATTCAGTAATATGATTCTTATTATTATTATTATTATTATTGTTACTACTACTACTAAAACATTCAAAGGAAGGGAGAGCTAAACCTGTAAGGGCCATACAGCGCCGGGTGGAATGGAAACCAATCACGTTCATTCCAAAGACAGTTAATATTGGTCTACTTCCTTGGATCGAGAGCCCTCTTATGTTTATATGCATATAGTGTTTTCATTTATGTCAACTAACAAAGGGGAAAGCGAGAGGACTGTGGTTATAACCAGGTTACTCCACCTACGGTAGTGACTGTGTCAGCTGGGACGCGTCAGGAAACATGTCTATCGCCTCCTGGCGCGGTTCTGTACGACGACCCCACGCTGGACCATGTGGTCCTGAGACCGAGACCTTCCGCTGCCTTGGCTGTAATATCTCTAGATACTTTAAGTTACTAAATGGTATATAAGTATATAACCTCCATCTCCGCGAATATGCTGAAGAGGCTGGGGGATTGATTACCTCAAACTCCTCTTCATTTTTCCCCCTTTCTCTGAATTCGACTCCCCTCAAGGAAGGCTCCTTGACGCTGGTGAGGGGCTCTTGATCTAGGGAATTGGATCTGTGCTCCAGTTCCCTGAATTAAGCCTGAATGCCTTCCATCCCCCCATAGGCGCTGTATAATCCTACGGGTTTAGTGCTTCCCCCTTGATTATAATAATAATAATCTGAATTCGACTGAAGAAGCCACTGG
Organism: Cherax quadricarinatus; assembly: GCF_038502225.1. NCBI lineage: Eukaryota > Metazoa > Arthropoda > Malacostraca > Decapoda > Parastacidae > Cherax > Cherax quadricarinatus. Next base: position 23,453 of record NW_027196905.1, on the reverse strand, counting down.
CTGGCTAAGCGATTCCAGAATAAAGATACCGAAATATTACACAAGTATCTTATGTATTACAAAACCAACAAGTTACTGAGTAAGACACATGTGCAACACTTGGGTGTCTGTATTGAGGATACTGTCACCCTGCTCAGCAGGTTTCTTTAATTTAATGCTGGCAAAAATAACACACTGGCAACAGTAGAGAAGTGAGAGGTTGTTTTGAGATGAAGTTAACGGACTGTGTACTTTTTATCAACGCTGAGGGACTGATTACCTCAAAATTTCCTCTCCATTTCTGCTATCTCTAGTGTTATGCTAGTCTGTATTCGACTGATGACGCCTGCTCTGCAGGTGAAACGTTTCGACAGTAATCAGTCCAGATATTTGCACTTGTGTGTTACTAATCGTTGGATGCTTCGCTTAACTGTATTGTTTGTGTTGTTGACAGATGGCAAGTACCACGCACTGCTGGACGGTCGTCTGCTGGTACATGATGTTAAGGCAGCAGATTCCTACGCTACGTACCGCTGTCGTGTGCTACACACCCTCACCTCCACCACCGCCGCCTCCAACACCGCCAGGATCATCGTTCACGGTCAGTCGAGAGGTCTTGTTGACTCTAGTGCCAGTCATGTGATAACTGCTCAGTAGAACCTTGGTCAAGTGACCGAAGCAATTTTCTTGTTTTCTCAGTCTGCTTCATAAAAATTTAGAAAACATCACGTTGGGCCTAAAATGTAAGCACCTGAGAGCCACCAGACAGCGTGTCTTATTATTATTATTATTATTATTATTATCACAATTCCTTCAATAAAAATCGAGAAAAAGGCATACTAAGCCTAAATCTAATTCAATCCAACTATTTTGAAACACCAGCTTGGAAACTAAACTGAAGAGCTATCTGCTTACTTTCTCAGAGAGATTAATGTCCTGACACACTAACTGACTTATGCAAAGATCTTTGTGTGGTTGAGTTCGGAAGATAGGATAGACTTTTGAGCGGAGTGTCACTAGGAGGAGAGGAAAGATCCAGAGTTTAACCTAGCTGCTGGGCATCTAGGGGCTCGCATGGTTTTTTTTTTTTTTCGCACAGCATGTCATGACACGGTTGAGACATGCAGCAATGGTTGAGAAGAGAAACGTCGCCATTTACTCTCATAAACATGACACCTCAAAGTATCTGTGGATAACTGAATTAAAAAACAAATTGGTAATCTAATATGAAAATGGATGAAGAATATCAAAGGCACCTATTTTTAAAAAGGTCCAAACCTGTGGTATAAATCTTGATAATGGATACCGACAAATTGGTTTTAAAAAGACAAGTAAACGAACACTGGGACATTAGAAAACGTATCGGTCTGGGACCTTCATCACTTCTAACACACAGGCTAAAATGATAGTATATATAGGCGAAGAATGAGGTTGACTGGGAAACTTTCAGTGGTTATTTGTAGTTTGGAAGCTCATAGACAAGATTGTACATGTTATCTGGCCCTAGTTTTATCTACCAATATCATGATAATACAAAAGGTTGGTATAAAGGATACAAACTGTAAACTTTTTGTTCGCATCGCTGTTGGGCCGTGCGGACGCACTGCGCAGTAGCTCCTACTACACCTGGTTACTGCGCATTTTCACTGTTCAGACATGGCGGAGTACACCGGCAGGAGAATTAATACAGTCTGCATTGAGCTGTTGAAGGGTTCTCTGAGCCCTGATTCGACGAACGTCCTTCTTCCTGCGATTATTAGGGATTTATATGGAATCCCTAATGAGGAGCTGTATGGTGTGGCTCTTAATGGGATGAGACGAGTTTTTGTGAAGTTCCTGAGGACTAGTTACTACAGCAGTGTGGTGGAGGAGTATCAGGAACGCCGAATGTGCCTCAACTCGACGTTGGATGTATGCATGCATGACGTGTCTACTTACTACACGTGGGTACGAGTGAGGAATGTACCCTTTGAGGCAACTAAGTTTAGTATAGTGGAAGTTTTTAGAAAATATGGAGTCATTCATGAAGCTAGAGGAGGGGTATGGCGGGATGGACCATATGAGGGCCTCCCGGAAGGGTCATACAACATCAAGATGACCTTGAAGACGCCTATACCTTCGTATGTCATGTTGACGGGTACCAGAAATCAGGTATATGTCTCGTATGTGGGGCAGAGGAGAACGTGTCGTCTTTGTGGCTCTTATGACCATATAGCGGCGCAATGTGCACGCAGAGTTGCCCCAGGGGTGTCAGCCCCGGTAGAGGAGGTCCAGCAAGCGAGTGTGGTGGAGGCGGCGAAGTCTGGGACTCCTCTATGGAGTGAGGAGGTGGAGAAGGAGGGTGAACAGATGGGGACGTGTGTCACTCTCCCGGTGGAGGATGGAGATCCTACTCCAACGCCTGTGGTGGTGGCGGAAGTGGTGGAGTCGACACAGGAGGTGTCCTTGGAGTCAGTGCTCCAGGAATTCTTGGAGGAGGCTTTGGTTGGAGAGGACATGGGTGGACGGACCAGTGAAAAGCAGCAATTGCAAGGGCAGAGAGAGAAGACGGAAGTAGCAGGGAATAATAGAAAGGATACACTTGTAGTGGCAGAGGTGCACAGGGAGGATGTACCTGAGGAAGAGATGGCTGTGGGAGGCAGCTCTAGGAAGCGGCCAGCGGGGTTGACTGAATTAGATGACGTTTTAACGCCTGGGCAAAGACCAGGTAAGAAGGCATGGGCAGAGGTGGTTCGCAAATCCCCTACAGGGGGGGGAGTACAGGAAAAATCGGGGGGGGAGAGACAAGGGGGGGTAGGGGGTCTTATTAAAAAATGTAATAAGGAAAGTGTGAGCAGCTTGAAGGGGAGTGTAAGCAAGCCACAGCGGCACAGAGGTAAGCCGCCTTTCCTTGACCATTCAGGTGTTTAACGTTAAATGCTAATGGCCTAAAGACTGAAGTAAAAAGGGTATGGTTGGAGTGGTTCCTCAAAAGGTATGACGTGGATGTTTGTTTCTTACAGGAGCATAACCATAAGTCAGGTAGTGAGTTGCGATTGAGAGGCTATAAGTTGTTTGTAAGCATGGCAATGCTTTTAAAGGGAGGAGTGGCTGTTTTAGTAAAGGAGACCAGTCCATTGCGAGTCATGGGGTGGGAGGAGGGGGGAGGGGGGAGGGTTGTTCGGGTGGATGGGTGGTGGGGGGAGAGCAGGATATGTTTTGTGGGAGTTTATATGCCAGCGATTGGTAACGTGCGGATAAAAACAGACTTTGTTCGGGATGTATTGTTATACTATCTCAGGGGTTTACCTGCTATCGCGATAATTGGAGGTGATTGGAATTGTGTGATTAGGCATGCAGACGTCATACCTAGGGGGGCGGGGTGCGTGTTGGGTGTCTTACGGGATGCATTGCGTGATGTCGGGGTTGTAGATGTGGTCGGCAGGGGGGGGTTTCAGGTCGAGCACACCTATGTACAGGGGAGTTATGAGGCAAGGTTGGATAGGATTTATGTGAGGCAGGGGATAGGAGTGGAGAGGGTTAGAACAGTAGACGTGGGTTTATCTGACCACAGAGCAGTGTTGGCTGACCTTCGGGTGGATGGCATTCCGAGAATCTTTCAGAGTTATTGGAAATTAAATGTGAGGCTTTTACAGGAGGAAGATCAAGGTTGGTCCTTTCAGACATGGTGGAAAGGGTTTTGGGAGGCTAGGGATGAGGAGGTGGATTTGCTAGATTGGTGGGAGTTGCAGGCAAAGGTGCAGATTGCAGGATTTTTTAAGAAGAGGGGCAGGGAACGGGCACGATGGAGGTTTGGATTGCAGAATTATTTTGAGGGCCAGATGAATGATTGTTATGGAGGGGGGTAGGGAAGGTGTGGGAGGAATTATGGGGGAACTTAGAAGTCGTTTAGTGGAGATGCATAATGAACGTTTTGATGCACTCAGGGTTAGGGCAGGATTGGAGGATGTACTAAAGGGTGATAGACCAACCGGGTATGTACTCCGAAAATTCAAAGACAGACAGTTGAGGAATACGGTGGCACATATTGTCGTGGAGGGAGGGGAGGGTTATGTGCAGGGACAGGGTCTCTCTGACACAGAGTTTATCAGTAGGTATGCTGATTTTTGGTTTACGGAGAAATGGAAGAGAAGGGGAGGGGTGGTTGGGTTAGAATCATTTAGAGCTATAGGGGTTCAGCAGGGTGTGGGGCAGGGGGATCGGGTTTTGTTGGAGGGAGGCATTACGGGGGCAGAGGTGGGGGAGGTGGTGAATGGGTTGAGTCAGGGGAAGGCACCGGGAATAGATGGGTTATCTAATGATTTTTACAGAGCACATTGGGAGGATCTCAGGGAGTGCCTAGTGGCGGTTTTGAATTATATGATGAAAAGTGGTAGAATGGCGAAAACACAGAGAACTGGGGTTGTTGTTTTGGTGCCAAAGAAGGGGGGAGAGGAGAAGGGTTTGGGAGATTATCGTCCGTTGTCGTTAATGTGTACGGATTACAAAATTTTTGCGAAGGTATTGGGTAACAGATTAAAGAAGGTAATTGGGAGTAGCGTACATGAGGGGCAGTATGGGATACCGGGACGGACTATGAAGAATGGCCACAGTGTGATAAGGGATTTTATAGAGAACTGCCAGGGAGGGGGCGTCCTTGGATTGGATTGGGCTCAGGCCTATGACTGTGTGAAGAGGGACTTTTTGTGGGGTTGTTTGGAGAAATTGGGTTTTGGAGGGGGGGTAGTGAGGTGGGTGCGCACTCTGTATGAGGGGGCTGTCATGAGGGTGCAGGTTAATGGTAAGCTGGGGGGGGAGGTGATGATGGAACAGGGATTAAGGCAGGGTTGCCCGCTGTCGCAGTTGCTCTTTGCATGTGTGCAACATCCTTTCTTTGAGGCTGTGGAGGCAGAATTGCAGGGGGTAGGGGGGGGAAGAATGGGGGGAATAGTAGGTTATGTAGATGACACAACTGTGTTAGTTACGAGTGGGGAGGCTTTAAGAAGGGTGGGTGAGGTGATAAGGAGTTTTGGGAAGCTTTCAGGAATGGCAGTTAATTTAGCAAAGTCTAGGTTATTGGAAGTAGGAACATGGGTTGGGGGGAGATTGGGGGAGGAGATGGGATGGATGATTTGTGACAGAATTAGGGTGTGTGGGATATGGTATATGAAGCAGTTGCAGGAATGTAGGAGGCTTAACTCAGAAACAGTCACGAATAGGGTTATAGGTAAGTTAAAAGGTTTGAGGGTCAGTGAAGTGGCGTTACAGCAGAGGGCGTTGGTAATTAACTCGGTGGTGTATAGTAAGGTCTGGGGTGTGGCGGAGGTGTTCCCTTTGAGGGTGCAGGATATACAGGAAATACAGAGGAGGGTGTTGAGGTTTGTGTGGGGGTTTGGGAGGGCCTGGTTGTCCAAGGATGTGGTCATGACGGAGGTGAAACGGGGGGGTCTAGGATTGTTGGCCTTAGGGCCTAGGGTAATGGCAATATATATCAAGCAGAGGTATCTAAGAGTGGGGGGGGAGAGGGGTGTTAGGGTGGATAGGGTGATGAGGGATGCTAGAAACTGGTGGTGTGGTAGGGATTTGAGAAAGTGTGAAGATGTAATAAGATTCATGTTGACAGTGGGGCAGGTTAAAAGTTTGAAGGTAAACACGGTGGTGGGTGTGGTGTGGGGAAGGGGTGTATTGCAGGGGGTCGCAGTATACCCCATGTATAACTGGAGGGTCATATGGGGGGAGTTCAGGAAGATTAGGATACCAGCACGGGTTAGGGAGATGGTATACCGTTTTCTCATGGGTGTGGTTGCATCTAAGCACATGTTGCATAAGATGGGGTTGGTGAGAGAGGCAACATGTTTATTCTGTGGGGAGGAGGAAACTGCCTATCATGTGGTATATTTTTGTTCATCTTTGGGCGTGGTGAGAGTCTGGATGGCGGGGGTTATTAGGTTGTTGGGGGGGGGGGGAGTTGGTCTTTTCTTAGGTCTTTGTCGATGGATGTTAGTGGGGTTGAAAGTGACGTGGGGAGGGCTTTGATGTATGTTATGGCAGATTATTTGCACGTTTCTTGGGGTATGAGGCAGATTACAGGGCAGTTGAGGATAAAAGCGTTAGCAGCAAGGTTCTTTAGGACAAGGTGTAGGAATAGATTAATATATGGGGGAAGATGGGAATCAAGTTTTTCGGTAGGTTATCGTAATCTCACTGTAGCACAACTTCTCAGGGAACAGGGGGGGGGGGGCAAGGGACGGGTCTCCTTTAATGTGAGGGGGGCGGTGTAAGGTTGTGCTAGTAGTGTGGAAGGTGATGAGAGAGTGAGCTAGTGAGTGCGTACATTCCTGAACTGGTTATGTTCCTGAGGTTTATCTGGGTTTGCGTTCAGTACCATGGTTTCATTCAATAACACCTGGAACGTCATACAATTACATTTTTTGGTTTGGGGATATTATTGCACTCATTGTCAAGGATAGGTGGCTTACGCAGCTGTTATGGTGTTTTATGTCAGGTAGTACTAAACATGTACAAAAATGGTACTGCCAGTACTGCCTCTTTATTGATATGAGATGTGTTAAAAAATTTTAAATAAAGCAAGGAAACACTGTACGTCAAGAGTACGTTAGTATAGGATGATGCTTGTTTATTTGTAGTTTTAAACACTTTCATGATAAAAAAGTACTTTCCTTTCAAATTGTACTCCTATATAGAAGAAGTTTGTAATACTTTTCACACATTCATGTAGTGATTTACAATGTCAAGGATGTTTAATTTGTGTGTCAGATAGGGATAGGATTTTATGCAAGTTTGATCTTAAGCCAGGATTTAGTTAGTTGTAGAGGAATGTTTCAATATGATAATTCTAGTCTGGGATTATATTTAATACTTATATAAGCTATTTTCTAAACGGAGCCAGCATGTAATGTATTCTCTTATATTTTACGAGTAAACTACATGTTATGCAATGTAATGACAGTTTGAAGTTCATGGTTGATGCTTTATTATTATTGATATTAAAAATTGTGGGTGTATATCCTTCCGCTTATACAGGTGTGTATAGCAATGTAATGTCCATATTTGTTTGCCTATGTACTTTTATATTTTTGTGATTTGTTTTGTTTTTTGCATTACCAATTTCTGGTAAATACTCATGAGGGTTTAATGAGGTGAGGGTATAACCCTAATTGTTAGGATCCTTAAGGTATTTCTTAGAACGGTGCATGTAAATAATTTTTGTCTGCACTGGCTTTATTAATTATTGTAAGAGGAGGAGTTTTGTAGGACATGTTGTTGGATGTGTAGCTGGTGGTAATATGGCTTCAGCTATAGTGTTATTTAAGTACGTGGATTTGATTTGTTTTATAGTATTTAATGGTTAACATGTCTTTGGTTATGTGACGTATGAATAGCATATATGTATATGTGTATTGTGTTTTTTAAATAAAATATAAAAAAAACTAACCCCATTTGACGTCGAAAAAGCCAATGATTGCATGCCCTACACTCTGCCCCAGACCCAGACTCATGAAACTCCACATTCATCAAGACTTGCAAGATACCCTTATCACCTGCCTTAAATATTCAGTGAAGAAAAAAGCTAGACACTGGAGTCATCCCACTGTCATTAACACCCACTGATATTATTTCACTCCACAAAAGTGGAAGTAAAGCAATGGTAAAAGAATGGAATCGTGACAGTTGCACAGCCTAGGCCAACATGGGTTCAAAACAGGTCCCTCCTGCCTTTGAAAACTGCTGGACCATTGTGACAAGGCCTTGATTGCCCTGGAATACAGGCAAAATATAGATGTGGCATTTTTTTTTTTTTTTTATATTTTATTTCAAACAATACAATACATTAAATAGATAAAAGAACATAGTATCAATTCTTACACAGAATTATAAATTTCATTGTCAAAAGCACACAGACGTTTAACTTTGTGCTGACACAAACTGTCCCTCATCCCCTAAGCATTATATCCCATGCACCTATGTTAAGCAAGATTTTATTTAAAACAGTACAGAACAGTTAATAAATAAAATACAAGACCTATCTGGCAACTGATGTGATAACCTTCCATCGCCTAATGAACCACACAACTCCGTGTGGCTTCCAACACCCCCCCCTTTTACCCCCCTATTCTAAATCAAACAGGTTTACCACAGCTCACGGACATATTGACATATATACATTAATATAACAGTTGTCATGCTTGTCCACAAAGTGTATTAAACGACCACAAGACTGCCTGAACAGTGTACTAACAAGAGTCATTGCTACAACATAAAAGGCATGTAGCACTCATAAGTATTTCACTACAGGAAAGACACCTATCCTAAAAATTATCACCAACACAAACGTGTTTGAAGCCTCAGCCCCCCCCTTGCATGTCCCCCCCCCTTGCATGTACCACCCAAACCTATTCACAACCAAACATACAAATTATACAGTAAAGAAAAAGAATACAACATCGTAACACATTGATACAGTACATGTATATACACAACCCATTTCACAAATATCCTCAAGTAATTACAAAGGGTCTGTCCTTGTGCATACAAGAGGCCTCATAACAGCAGGTCCTGCACAAGTAACAGCAGCATACGCCACCTCAACCGCACCAGCATACCTTTGGCGCACACAGGCGCAGGCAGCAACACCTCTAAACAGAACCTAACACTACTCATACTCCACAATTTTCAGACACATCTGAACAGCATATATCAAGCCACTTTCATCCTAACACTGGGCACATGCCCCTCAAGGCACACGCTATCTGGCGCTCCCAGACACACACGCCATTAACCGGCGCTGCCATCAAGCAGCAGACCTCATCACACCTTCCACGAGGTTCATTCCCGACTTGTCCCTCAATAACCTTTCAGTCTGTGGAACCCTGTCTAAACTCCTCTCGCACCTGGCTAAGGTTTCTTCGCTCGCTGCCCCACTACTACTTTTGCATGCCCACCAGGGCCCTGGGGCCACGTTTACCATGCTCTCCACGCACAACTCCCGTGCCACCTGGCACCACCTGCTGTCGCTTCTCACCTCCACTAGCACACCGCCCCCCATCTACCGATGCTTTCTTCCCTGTTCGTTGAGCCGGCGTCAGGACGTCGTCAGAGTCCGACATTGCTGCCGCCCTCTTCTTCGTCCCAGCGTCCTCCTGCATGTTTGTGACCGGATCGTCCACACGATGAACCTCCACCACCACCTTCGTCGCTGCCTTCTGACGAGGGGTCACCACGTCCCCGCCAGCCCCACCAGCACCAACAACCACCTCCTGCTGCTCGACTGCCACGGACACGATCTCCGGACTGGCCGTCGGCACAGCCGGGGAGACCACATCCATAGATGAGAACATGGTATACAAAACAGACGCTATTGTCGCATCCAAGTCCTCCACTTCCACCGTCACCTGGTCCTCCCCGGAAGCCTGCTGTACCACCGGCGATGCAGGCGACTCGAGAGACGACAGCTCCAGATTCGACACCACCACTGGCTCCTCAATCTCCTCACTCCAAAGCTGACCATGCCCACCATCTCCTTTTCGTCCATGTATGGGAGCCTCCTGCCCATCGTCATTCGTTGATCCACCGGCCGGCCTTCTGGCCTGTCCGCGCTGCCCACACTCTGCTGCCATATGATCATAGTCGCCGCAGTGGTGGCATGTCCATCATTGTTCAGCATACGACACCAAGACCTGCGAGCGGAAGTCATCAAGGTACACATATGATGGTATGGCCTGGCATAGAGACATCTTAAGGGTAAACATACCTGCGAGGAGACCAGCATACGCCCCAGCAACCCACTTGCCTTGTTTTGCCATGTGTACCACTCCGTAGCTGCTGAAAACACTGCGGAGATCCATTGCATCGGCCTCGAAGGGCACATTGCGCAGTTTCACCCACGTATATTGTCGTGAGACATCCACCATATGCACATGCACTTCAGGGGACACATCTATGCAGAGCTCTATCTTGGAATTGCTCAACCAGCTTTTCGTACACTGACTCGTCGAGTAGTTTCACAAATATCCGTTTGGTGCCATTTAATGCCACACAGTACAAATCATTGTCCGCAATACCATAAGTGTCACGGATAATCTTGGGTAGCAAAACTTGTTCATTCTCAGGCGTAATCGCCCCCCGAACAAGCTGTATACCAACGGTATTCACCCGCCTCCTCACGCTGAATACCATGACGTCACTGGATAGCTTGCTAGACTGTCAGCAGAGAGGTATGGAGTTAGCCTTTTGGCCCGACTTCAGGTTCCTTAGTGAGTCGCCAGCACCTTGAATGGTATCAAGCAGAAGTCTCTTGGGTGGAGTGTGCAGTGCTGTATTTTTGACACATGTGATTGTCTCTAGCTCTACACGGAGTGTGTTTAAGTGGCATTAGCTCAGAGGATGGCGAGTTCTTGGAGACACTGGCCTAAGAATTCCTTTAAGTGTAGAACGTACCTAATCCCACTTAATGTGTTATGAAAACTGTTACGAATCGTTTGAGAGTAGTGAATACTCTACATCCTGGATACGCTACGTTGTACGAGTGAATTACTGAAGTGTTGAGTCTTCGACTCATTGGGATAGTCGGGCAAAATTATGGAAATTAAATGTTTGATACTAGAGCCATTCAGTATTATAATACAGAATATGGTGTACAATCTTAAGTGAACCCCGTGTAAATTTCTAACTGATACTGTTTTACGGTGTAACCTTTAAGAAATATAAAAACCCTTCTATGGTATATTAAGAAACTTAATAAAAACCAGAAACAAGCATCGTAAATTGTTTCCTATTGAACCCTTGTATAATTTCATTTAGAAAAACATTCACTTGTGTTCATTTGTTGTGACACAGGGTGAAAGTCTTGCAACTTGCCCTGGTACAACTCCGTGCACAAGGAATAGCTATGAAGGTGAGATACATATTTAACTTTGTAAAAACAACACCCAGAAAATAATAAAGTAAAATGAAGATAACTACAGTGGAAAATTCTGCTCGCCCAAAGCACTGTAGTCGCCCCACTTCCCTTTTTCTCATTTTTAATATTGACAGGACCATCACTCATAACGCTGCATCGTCCTTTGTAGACGATACTTTATGTATGAAAGACTTTGAGCGCAAAAGAAATGACAGCCTAGCTAGCATTAATATATTTTCTACCATGTTACATACTTCTGCCACTACTGCTACTCGTCCTTTCAATACTACCACCACTATTACTACACCAACCAATGCTATACTACTGCTACAACCTCTACTTCAACTTAAGTTACCTCAACTTTTTACCCCCGCCCCCTCACATATATTCAGCCCTTCAGTTCTCGATTCGGTGAAATTTCTCAGCGAGGAGTCTTATCTATCTTCTTACTTTTCCTCTTCTAAGTGCGTTTAACTTTTGTAATGTAATTAAAATGTGAAACCAGGAAATAGCAATGTTAGTTCTCACATTGAAGGAACAAGAGTTATCGCAAATACAGGAAAAATTATGAACTTTAAAGTAAATTTAAAAAAAAAGATGCCAAGCCAATAATAATAAACTTCTGGTTCTCGAGGCTGGTTTGTTCCTGTGAACTAATTAACCAAAATAAGGCAAGTATAATTACTAAGCAGGAAAATGTACAGAGAACCATCACTCTTCGGAAAAAATCCTTCGTAGGCGAGAGAAACTCTAATCATAATTAACACCTGGACAATGGGATTGGAACAAACCCGACACGAAAATCGTTGCTTAACACACGCGGGTTAGCAGGTGGTGAAATTGTTTCGTCAAAAGCGAGGAAGCAATGAGTACACTAAAAACTCCAAGTGTTGGGGGACAAGTACTTAACATCCTACCTTCATGCATAAACGGGTCTCTCCTATGTTTCTTCAAGAAGGAACTCTACAGATTCCTAAAAAACATTTGAGGTTGTGGTACATGCGTTGCAATGTTCAGGCCAGCATCCACGAGGCCTGGTCTAGGACCGGGCAGTGGGGGGGGGACCGAAGGAAGATAGCAAAGGAAAACTCGCGTAGGATACATAAGCAATGCCCACACGGTACAAGTGAGCCATACCCACCCACACAATACATGTGAGCCATACAGTGCAGGTGAGCCATACCCACCCACCTACAACGTACAGGTGAGCCATACGCACCACCCACATGGTACAGGTGAGCTATACCTACCTACCCACCCACATGGTACAGGTGAGCTATACCCACCCACATGGTACAGGTGAACTATACCTACCTACCCACCCACATGGTACAGGTGAACTATACCTACCTACCCACCCACATGGTACAGGTGAGCTATACCCAGTCACCCACCTTGTATAGGTGAGCTATACCTACCCACCCACATGTTACAGGTGAGCCGTACCCACCCACTTGCTTGCTCTCAATAGTCTTTAATTCTAGTTATCATAGGTTGACCCCATCTGACCACTTATAATTAATAAAAAAATATTTCTGATAATTATTATTCATGAGGTGCATGGAAAAACCTTGCGAAACGTGCACTACGAGAGCCGCATCTTGGAACTCTGCTCTTCAAAAGGGTTTCCTTGGCATGAAGAGGCTTTTGGTCTGGGTAACTGGACATTTTTTTTTTCCCTCAAACCTAACTACCCTCTTCATTCTTTACTTTCCTACCCTATCCCTCTTTTTCCCATCCCAACTTTCTCCATGCCTCGCCTTCCTTTCCTACTTACAGGTTGGGTAAATGGTCTCAGTCCCATTCCACTAAGCCCCTCCTGGACTAGTCTAATTTCGTGAGGGTTACAAACTGGTGCTGCATACTCCAATATGGATGTACTGATCCACCCTCCGGAGTCGCGGAGGGTGGCTTTCGGTGACTTTGGGGAAAACTGGTGTAACTTTTAGACTGAGTCTCGGTGGTGGATGAAAGCGGTACGCCTTATTGCGGGCTTCTGACCGCCCTCTTTTGTCCGACGAGGTGGCTAGGTCGATGTGAGGTTACTATCGTGGGTTGCCGGTTTACCAGCATGAAGGGTCGGTTGGGTAACAGGTTCCGTGTAGCATATATACTAGCGGCCGCACAGAGTCCTCTTGGTCACTGAGGGAGATATGATCCATTTTATAGCTCCTAAGAGCTATCCCTCCACGTACCCTCCCCATGTTTTTTTTTTTTTAAAGGAAACCTTATCGTGAAGTCACATGTTCATGAAGTCCCTCCTCCCGAACCTAAAAAAAAAAAAAAAAAAAAAAAAAAATTCTTTTTTCTTTTTCGGGTAATATCTCTGTCCATCTCTGGTACAGAGATTCCGGAAGACCCTTTTGATAAGTCTAACATCTGTATGACCTTGACCATCATCCCGGCTTTTCCCTCTACAGTGCATAGATTTTTGGATCGTCCACTCCTCTCAGGCCAGCTCATCTCTGGTCCCCCAACCAAACGACCCCGAAATGTCAGATGACAAACCCAGTTAACTCTCGCTTTTCTCAAAACTACCAACTTGACAGTTTCTTCCTTTACATTCTGTGTTTCAAAGTCCTTCGTTAACTAAATTGTTTACTCTCCACCTGTGATGAATGGTTTGAAAAACCGACAAGTTGAAGATTGAGACACTTATACAGCATATGGGAATCTTTATTCAGGAAACGTTTCGCCACACAGTGGCTTCATCAGTCCAATACAAAGAGGAAGGCGTAAGGAGAGGATAGATGGACTGAACACATCGACTCCAGGCTGAGGGACTGATTACCTCATACTCCTCCTCTCCTTACGCCTTCCTCTTTGTATTGGACTGATGAAGCCACTGTGTGGCGAAACGTTTCCTGAATAAAGATTCCCATATGCTGCATAAGTGTCTCAATCTTCTACTCTACACCTGACATCTTCCACAGACTATCTCAGACCATAGTATCAACAAAGCATCCCTTCGCAGTGAGACACAACTATTCCTTTCGTGTTCTTGAGAGGCATAAGCTCTGTCATGGTAGAAAATGTAGATCAAACTCGCAATTTTTCCATTCTTATCGACCCTGACAACACCCCAGTTGCAATTCGCAAACACATTTTTCCTCAATTCTTGCTACGGAACTGTTATTCTTCCACATTCGTTTCATGCAACTTTCTCACTTGTAATGCATACGTTTTGGAACAACTCGAGCTCCATACGTTACGATGAAAATTAGCGCACATGTGCAACATAAGGATATCTTTATTGTAGACGTTTCGCCATCGAGTGGCTTTATCAATAAAAATTCTAGGACATAATTTGAAGACGGTAGAACTACATGCAAAAGATAAGGTAATCAGTTCCTCAGGCTTGGAGCTGGTGTCAAGAGCACCGTAGTCGTGAAGATTCTTGAGCACAGGAAAGATTGGGGCTTATATACTAACGTCAGATGGAAAGGGACGGATAGCAGACGAGGGCATAGTCACTGGTAGGAGGGATTTCCCAGTGGATGTAGGTCATACCCAAAAGGATGGGTTAGTTGTTGTAGTAGCCGTGAAGGTCACATAGATGTCCTATTAACCAAGATTCCATGATGCATTGTCTGACAAGTTGTACAAGAATGGTATACAGTACCAATAGTAGGAGTCTAAGAAATAAGATGGATGAGCTAAGATCACTTGCAAGTGCAGGTAATAGATACTATTGCTATGAGACCTGGTTCAACTTGATTGACTGAGAAACGCCTTCTGAATGCAACATACAGGGTTATAAACTGTTCCACACTGATAGCAACAGGAAAGGTGGTGGAGTGGCGATGTATGTCAGATAATTTAAATTGTTATACATGATAAAAGATTAGAAACATCAGACACAATCTGTTTGGCCAATTAATCGAAGGTCGTGAAAAATTGAGTGATTTATAGGCCCCCGACGTCTTCAAGGGGGGGGGGGGCTCCTTGGCGTGGTGAAGAGGCTCTTGGTCTGAGGAATTAGACCCGTCGGTCTCCTTCCTCAGACCGAACCTAATTACCCCCTAATCCCCCCTTCCCTATCCCATCCTCCCCATCCTCCACTTCTTAAAAACAAAGAAAAGTAACCTAACCATGGAGTACCCGATCCATGACCCCGCTACCCCCGGGCCCCTTATTGTTACAGCACCCCATTCTGACCTCGCCTCGTCTTTTGGCCACTATTCGGACATTCCTAAGGCCCCTGTACCTCTTGCTGGTGCTGTTTCCTCACCCGCTTCAGGTGCCGGGGTTTCGACTGACTCCTTCGATTTGTCTGACCTCCACTCCTTTGACAATGCTTCCGGCTTCTCCCTCTACGGTGCGGCGATTTTCGAATCGCCAGCCGTCCCACGTCGGACCGACTCTGGTTCCACTTCTAAATGCCAACGACAATCTCCTGATGATGATACTTCGTTACCTCACCATTCTACTCCGAAAAGACCAACACGCCATGCATTCCCTCTCCACACAGTTTCGGACCACACAATGGACTAAATTCTTTACTTTAAGACCGACTTCTTCTACTGCCTATCTTTCTGATCGTAGTATTGGCAAAGCGCTCCTACGCCACGTTGGCAGAGATATTTCCTTTCATGCTCTTGAGAGTGGTACACACATCATCACAGTCCAGAATTCTACCCAAGCTTTCACATATCGATACTATTCCTATCACTATCGAAAAACATCATTCCCTCAATTCTTGTAGTGGTACTGTTATTCTGCCCCATACCATAGTCCAACAATTTCCAGACATGTTGCAATGATATTCTCGATCAGCTGGAACTCCAAGATCTCCCAATTCTGCCCGTGGGCGAAGACGATACCCTTGCAATGTGGCTCGTTTAACTTTTGACAGCCGTGAACTCCCATCCTCTGTTTATGTAGCAGGACATCGGTTACAAGTTCGGAAGGTGATCCCTACACCGCAACAGTGTAGGAATTGCTGGCGATTTGGCCACTTGGCAAAATATTGCAGATCTATAGCCGAATGCCCAGTCTGTGGTGCCGGTGAACATTCTAATACGTCTTGCAGTCGAACTCCCTCTTGCCTTAATTGTCATGAGGCTCACCCTTCGTACTCTCGCCATTGCCAGCTTTACTTAAATGAGCGGGAAATTCGTTGCCTGAAAGAGGCAGAAGGTCTCCCTTATGCTACGGCATCTCCGCCTCCAAGGGAGACTACCCTGTGTTTCTTATTCTCGTGTTTCAAAACGTCCCCCACTTCTGGGGTCACATCTTCTGCGGCCTCCCATAGTCAGTCCCATAGTCACTCCTGTATCTAATTCTTTTGCTGTCCAGGGCTCAGACATCCCTACTTTAACACCTCGGTCTGTCCTCACTTCTTCGTGTTCTCCCTCACAAACCCCGGTATCGACAAGACCTCGTACGACGACACCTCCCAATCGTCCCTCTACTTCTCAAGAGGTCCAATAAATCTCCTTTAACCCCTCCTTCCCTTCATCCACCTTCACATTTTACCCTCCCGGTCTCTGTACCTGGGTCTTCCCCTTTCTCTGGCTGTTAAGTGTGGAGGTTCATCCTCCTCCGCATACTGTGCCTTCCTCCCCTGTCCCCTCCCAAGTTTCTTCCTCTTTTGCCACCTCCCAGGTTTCTGCCTCTTCTGTCCCCGCCCACACTTCTCCAGTTCCCTCCACCCTTCCCCCCCACTCCTACAGTGGTACAGTCCATTACAGTTTCGATCTTGACTCAAACTACTCCTTCCATCTCCAATATTTTCTCCCATATGACGTTTCTGAACTCCGAAATACTTGAAGCAATCTCTGAATATATTGCAGAGACTAAACCATCAATGGACACTGATCCACCCTCTGTTCCTTCTCTTCCCTCTTCTCCATCTGCGCAACTCCTTTCTTCACAGCGCCCCATTCCTTCGCTGCTTGAACGTATTCCTTTGCCACCACATGTGGGCTTTTCTAACCCCTCTAGTCCATAGGTACCCTTACCTGTGGACTTCAGGTATCTTTATCGTTGCCAACCATGGCCTATTTACAGTGGAATATACGCGGCCTCAGGGGTAATCGGGGTGAGCTTCAGATGTTGCTCTCCCAGTTTTCCCCTGTTGGTGTTTGCTTACAAGAACCAATATTACACTCTGCTGTTATCTATCCCATCTCAGGCTATAATTTATTGTATTCTTCAGATCCTTTTCCTGATGGGACCTTTAATGAAAGTGCCCTTCTTCTACTCACTCATATTCCGTACCATCAGCTATTTGTTCGTACTTCGCTGCATTACAGAGCAGCCTGTATCCACTTGCATAGGTGGTATGCACTCTGTTCTTTGTATCTCTCTCCTTCTCGGGCATTATCTATCCCAGATATTGCCTTTCCTGTTTCGTCATTACCGCCACCACTTCTGTTACTTGGCGATTTTAATGCCCATCATTTCCTCTTGGGGGGGGGGGTCTCATTGTGATTCCCGTGGCATTCAGTTAGAGGCTTTTCTTGCCACCCACCCCCTCCATGTTTTAAATACAGGTACTCACACCCATTTTGATCCTCGGACTCATACTCGCTCTTGCATCGATCTCTGTCTGCTCTTCCTCCGCCGCATTAGACTTCACTTGGTCTGTTCTCCCGGATTTACATGACAGCGATCATTTCCCAATCATTCTTTCTTCCCCTTCATATTTACCACCTCTTCGCATCCCACGCTGGCAATTTGATCAGGCAAATTGGAACCTTTACTTACAACTAACTGTTTTTAATGAGGTTCCTTCTTCGTCCTCCATCGATGAGCTTTTACACCTCTTCTCGTCCTCCGTTTTAACCCCAGCTTCTCATTCTATACCCCAAACTTCGGGCAGGCATTCTCAGAAATGCATGTCTTGGTGGTCTCCTGCTTGTGCTCGTGCAGTATGTTTGAAACGCACTGCATGGGGCAGGTACCGGTACAATAGAACCACGGAGAGACTTCTTGATTTTAAGCAAAACGTGCGATCGCTCGCCTCGCTCGCCGTGTCATCCGTGATGCTAAACGCACTTGCTGGTGATAGTCTCCATCACCTCTGCTTCCTCTGAGTGCAGTCTGGAAAAAAATAAGAAAACTGAGTGGTAAATATTCTCCTGACCCAGCTCCTGTTCTGCGGGGTGCTGGTGTTGATATAGCAAACACACTATATGTTGCCAATGAAATTGGTAATCATCTGGTCCGTATTTCTCAGGGGCTCCATCTATGCCCCTCGTTTCTTTCCTCAAAGTCTGCCAGAGTTAGCACCCTTGGACTTTTCTTCTCAGAGAAGAACAGTATAATGTGCCTTTTACACTTCAGGAACTGGAGGCAACACTCTCAGCTTGCCGATCATCGGCAGCTGGGCCCGACGACATTCATATTCGTATGCTACAACATTTACATCAGTCAGCCCTTGCAGTCCTATTACGCCTTTTCAATCATATTTGGTCATAAGGAGTTCTTCCACAGCTGTGAAAATCTGCCATTGTTTTCCCTTTCCACAAACCGGGTACTACGGGACATGAAGCCTTCCACTGTCGTCCCATTGCTCTTACCAGTGGAGTTTGCAAAGTGATGGAACGCTTGGTAAATAGACTTTTAGTGAGGTATTTAGACACAACAGTCTCTCAACTCGTCAATATGGCTTTTGTAAGGGACGTTCTACCATAGACCTCTTACTATGCTTGGATACGTATGTTCGTAATGCTTTTGCGAATAACCACTCGGTTATTGCCATATTTTTTGACCTTGAGAAGGCATATGACACAACTTGGAGGTATAATATTTTGGCCCAAGCCCACTCCTTAGGCCTCCGAGGCAATCTACCATCCTTCCTTAAGAACTTTTTAACTGACAGACATTTCCGTGTTCGGGTTAATAATATGATCTCCCAGGGCTTTATCCAAGCTGAAGGTGTCCCCCAGTGATGTGTTCTGAGCACAACATTTTTCTCCTTTTTCATCCAATATTTGGTCATCACTCTGTTGATGACTTCGCTATTGCCTGTGCAGGCGCACACTGTCACCTCATTACAGTTTCTCTCCAGCATGCGGTCGACCGTGTTTCCAACTGGGCCACCACACATGGGTTTAAATTTTCCAGTACAAAAACTCGCCAAATTACTTTCACTAGATGCTCTGTCATCTCCGATCATCCTTGGTACCTCTATGGCTCCCGTATCCCTGAACGTGGTACAGTCAGGTTTCTAGGCCTCCTCTTTGACCGTAGGTTATCCTGGAAACCTCACATTACCTCTCTGAAGGCAACTTTTCACAGCCGGCTGAACCTTCTTAAAACCCTTGCTCATCTTTCATGGGGAGCTGGTCGTCGAACTCTCCTTCACCTACATTCCACCCTCATTTTATCAAAACTTGATTATGGTGACCAGATCTATTCAGCAGCCTCTCCTGCTACTTTCTCTAGCCTTAACTCCATTCATCACCCAGGATTACGTTTATGCCTTTGTGCTTTTCGCTCTTCCCCTGTTGAGAGCCTCTATGCAGAAGCGAATGTTCTATCCTTATTCGATTGCCGTGATGCCCATTGCCTTCGCTACTATGTACGCTTTCATGATCTCTGCAATCCTTCCATTTATAGAATGGTCACCGATATTAGTAGACATTCTTCATTTGTTTCGCCGCCCCTGTTTGCTCTGTCCCTTCTCTCTTCGCCTGCATTTGTTCTTGTCTTCTCTTCAATTACCACCTTTCTATGTTCATATAGCATCTCACTTTTCCCTACCCCTGTGGGAAGTTTCAGCTGTTCGAGTCTGTTCTTTCTCACTCCCTTGCTTGAAAGCCCAACTGTCTAAGGTAGCTTCCCGCTCTTTTTCTTGACCACTCCCACTCTCATTCTCATGCCATTGCAGTGTACACAAATGGCTCTGTCTTCTGACGGCGTAGGATTCGCAGCAGCGTTTCCGAACAGCGTCGTACGAGGGCATATACTATCTTCAGCTAGTATTTTTACTGCTGAATTGTATGCCATTCTTGCAGCACTTATCCGTATTGCATCAATGCGTGTGTCATCATTTGTGGTTGTCTCAGACTCCCTTAGTGCTTTACAGGCTATACAGAAATTTGATACACCTCACCCCTTAGTCCTCCGTATCCAACTTTGGCTATGCCGCATCTCTACCAAGCATAAAGATATTTTTTGTTGGCTCCCTTATGTTGACGTACAGGACAATGAACAGGCAGACACTGCTGCGCGGTCAGCAGTACATGACCTACCAGTTTCATAGAGGTGTTCCATTTATGGACTAATTTGTTGCAATAGCTACCCACCTTCACACCCGTTGGCAACAACGTTGGTCTACTCTGCTCAGTAACAAACTTCAATCTATTAAACCGAGTATAGGTTGCTGGCTGTCTTCTTGTCACCAGTGTCGAGGTTGGGAGACTACTCTCTCCCGTCTTCGCATTGGCCGTACTCGTCTTACTCATGGATATCTCGTGGAGAGGCGCCCTGCTCCTCTGAGAATTGTCAGGTTCTATTATCGGTCAGCCACATTCTATTAGACTCCCCACTTTATCAACGAGCATGCAGAATATACCTCCAACGTCGTCTTCGCTCCACTGCTCTCTCTTTACCTTCCCTTCTCGCTGATGGACCCACCTTTCATACGGACACTCTCATTGACTTTTTGACAACTGACTGACTTCACAAACACTGATGATACCTTCAGCTCTTTCTACCTCAATCTCTTGCTGACCTCTACCCCCACACTATCCCCTGCCCCGCTGTTTTCTCTAACCTACTGATCATCCCTCCCCCCCTTCTGCCACCCAATACCATCGCTTCCTTCCCTACCCTGCAGCGCTGCATAGCCCTTGTGGCTTAGCGCTTCTTTTTGATTATCATAATAGTAATATAGGCCCCCGAACCTTGATATGGATTGCAGTAAGCTGTTATGGGACGAAATTCATAATGCATCTAGATATGAAAATGTGTTAATGGGAGATTTTTAACTTTAGAGAAATTTATTGAAACAATGTGACAGGAAATCTTGAGTCCACTGACTTTCTTGATACGGTTCAGGATTGCTTTTTAGAACAGGTTGTGACAGAACCAACTAGAGGAAACAATCTGCTTGACTTGGTTCTTGCCAACAAAGATTCACTATTAATAATCTTGAGGTTAATGATGAGCTTGGGGAAAGTGATCACAAATCACTTAGTTTCAATATATCATGGAATTACCTAGATAACTGCAGTCAAGTCTGTCCCAGATTTTCGCTTGGCCGACTTCATGGGGCTGAAAAATTACCTGGGTGGGCTAAATTGGGCTGACCTTATAGGTCAGGTAGGTAGGGTTGGTTGCCAATATGACGTGTTTCAGAGCATAGTGCTGGCTGCTCAGACGACTTTTTTCCCGAATAGGGAAATTAATCTAACAAAAATGGTCCCAAATGGATAAACAATTGATTAAAACATCTCAATGGTCAAAAGAGAGGCACATATAGGCTTATCAAGAGGGGAAGTGAAGTTAAGAAATCAATATATTCAATTGGAGAAAAAAAAGAATAGAAGCAAAAAGGGATTATGAGGCTAAAGTCGCAAGGGATTTGAAGACTAAACCAAAAGGGTTCTTTCAGGTATACAGAAGTAAGATTAGGGACAAGATAGGCCCACTTAAGAGGAGCTCAGGCCAGATCACTGACAGTGATAAGGACATGTGTGAACTTTTCAATGCCTACTTCCTATGCACTATTGGGGTAACTAGTGACATGGTCCTCAGACAAATACAGAAATTAAGACCTACCAAATCCCCAGGCCCTGACGAACTGTTTGCAAGGGTTTTAGAGGAATTTAAAGAGGAACTTGGCATACCTTTGGCTAATCTTTTCAGTATATCACTGCAAACTGGCATAGTGCCTGACAAGTGAAAAATGGCAAATGTAATACCTATTTACAAGGCAGGTGACAGGCCCTTTAGCTTCGAACTATAGATCAATAAGCCTTACCTCCATACCTGGTAAATTTATGGAATCAATAACTGCCGAAGCAATTCGTAGCTATCTTGAAAGGCATAAATTGATTAATGAATCTCAGCACGGTTTTACAAAGGGGCGTTCCTGTCTTACGAATTTACTAACTTTCTTCACTAAGGTATTTGAGGAGGTAGATCATGTTACTGAATATATTGTGTATATGAACTTGAGTAAGGCTTTCAGTAGAGTTCCACATCAGAGACTGTTAAGAAAACTTAAGGCACACAGAATAGGAGGAGAAAGTTTTTTCCTGGGTAGAGGCATGGTTTACAAATACGCAGCATAGAGTTTGCATAAATGGGGAGAAATCAGAATGGGCGAACATCACAAGCGGTGTTCCACAGGGGTCACTGTTGGGCCCGTTGTTTAGCAGTAATCTGAAACCAAGACAACAGTGCATAAGTGTTCGCAATAAAGCTAACAGAATCCTTGGCTTCATATCAAGAAGTATAAATAACAGAAGTCCTCAGGTTGTTCTTCAACTCTATATATCTTTGGTTAGGCCTCATTTAGATTATGCTGCACAGTTCTGGTCACCGTCTTACAGAATGGATATAAATGCACTGGAAAACGTACAAAGGAGGATGACGAAGTTGATCCCATATATCAGAAATCTTCCCTATGAGGATAGACTGAGGGCCCTACAACTGCACTCTCTAGAAAGGCGTAGAATTAGGGGGATATGATTGAGGTGTATAAGTGGAAAAAATGAATTAATCAAGGGGATGTAAATAGCGTCTTAAAAATATCTAGCATAGACAGGATTCGCAGCAATGGCTTTAAATTGGAAAATTTAGATTCAGGAAAGATATAGGAAACCACTGGTTTGGTAATAGAGTTGTGGATGAGTGGAACAAAATCCCGAGTACCATCATAGAAGCTAAGACGTTGTGTAGTTTTAAAAATAGGTTGGATAAATACATGAGTGGGTGTGGGTGGGTGTGAGTTGGACCTGACTAGCTTGTGCTACTAGGTCGGATGCCGTGCTCCTCCCTTAAGTGAATGTGACTGACCTGACTAGGTCAAGGCATTGGCTTAAGCCGGTGGGAGAATTGGACCTGCCTCGCATGGGCCAGTAGGCCTGCTGCAGTGTTCCTTCTTTCTTATGTTCATACCTGCCCGCGGGCAGAGACGCTGTCCTTGCAATAGAGCTAAGTTAATTTTTGACTATCGTGAGCTTCCACCTTCTGTTTATGTAGCGTGTTTAGCGTTTTCGAGTACTGGAGCTGATCCCTACTAAACAACCATACAGAAATTACTGGAGGTTTGGCTACCTAGCGAAACAGTGCAGGTCAGTGGTAGAATGAACTGTCTGTGGAGCAACTAACCATAGCAGGTAATCCCGCAGCCAACCTCCCTCTTGCTTTAACAGTCATGCAGCTAATCTCTCGCTTGTTATAACAATCCTGCAGCTTACCTGCAACAACAACTCGTCTCACAGGTAAGATCCATAATGAATGAGGGTAAAGTGGGGACGAGTTAAAGTTAGCGGAGTCCCTCAAGGGGTAAAAACTGTGCAAAAAAAAAAATTGATGCTGTGAATGGCCAAACTGTCGACCGTGAATAGTACATACGTAATCATTGAATTCTTTAAATGCAAAATATTGAAAG